>NW_027423750.1:185000-462500 GCF_013202065.1 Cotesia typhae
AATTTATTACCACAACAGATTTATAGTGTAAGCTATTATATCTGATGAATTTTTTGGTTATACCCTGAATGATATTAGACTATTGATTAACCCCAAGTCCTCCAAAAAATTAATTTACAATTCAATTAATTATTTCCTACTAATAATTTTGAATTAAAAAAAAAATTGTGTTATAAGATTTTGATGGACCTTGATGTTTTTAGGGGATAAACAATTATCCTAATGGTAATTATAATTCAATGGCTTTCCAACAAATGCAGCAGCAACAGCAGTTGCAACAACAACAGCAACAACAAGTTCAACAACAAAATCAACAGTACGAAGCTAATGATGGAATGAGACAGTCTACTTTGAGAAGAAATAGCAGAATTTTGAGTCAGCAAGATCGACCTGCCACGGTTGTCAATGCGCAGTCTTTGAATGATCGGTAGGAAATTTTTCTAATTATTAATTACCTATTAATTAATAATTTATTAAGTATTTTTGATTTAAATCCAAGTGATTAACACATTAATATTTGTGACTAATTTTTTTTTTTTTTTTTTTTTTTTTTTTTAGATTGGATCATTACAAAAGGCCTCCCAGTCGAGATAGTTCTGTCGATCGTTATCGTACGAATCGTTTGCTCGGATCACGTCAACCTTCCGTTGATAAACAATCACAAGATGGTGATAGGTTAGAATTTCATTATGAATTTATTTTTAAACAATTAAAAATAATTTTTCTCTATTTAAATAGAGAAATTGCATGTTTGTTAATTTTATTTTAATATTTTTAAGTTTGAAGATTTAAAATTCGAAGAAATAAAAAATATTTTTTTGTAATTTAAACTCACAAATATTAAAAAAAAATAAAACTGACTATTTCTTCCCGAAGAACTGCAAGGAGCGGAAGTTTAATAAGATCGGGAACACCATTGAACGGATCAGCTGTCGGAAGCGGAGCAGCCACGCCGACTTACGCGCCACCTACAACCAGCCAGTTCGAAGGTGCCCTCCGACGTCGCGGAACCGGCCAGGAAATAATTCCCAGCGCCGTCCAACCAAAGCGAACTGAAAGCTTGTACGTGGCACCTGCCCGCGGTTCCATCAGCGGTGGAGGCGGCGGCGGCGGCGGTAAAATAAAAGTGAGTAATTTTTTAAAATAATTTTTATCTAAAAAGTAAACTCTTGTTTAATAAAATAGCTAATAATTTTAAACTTTCTTTATTTTAATTTAATTTAATTTAATTACTGTGTGTTATGTTGTCATGTGTATTTTGTGCATGCTAACCCAGGACACGGGAGGAACGGTCCCCGCCTTCAACGCAACACCCAAGGCCCCCGCTACTCTATGAGTATTTTTAAATTAACAATAAATATTTTTGAATACTGGGAAAAATGAATAAGAATAAAATTAATATTTTAAAGTTTGTTTTTAAGGTTCTGGATTCATTTTTCGAGCTTGTATTTTTTAAAACATTTACACAATTATTGCCGACTACTTTTTTAAATTATTATAATGCAAACAAACGCCCTCCAAATTTTTTCTGCTGAAATAAAAAATATATAATATATATTTTATATATTTTAAAATGTATACTATTATTATTAAATAATTATATATATATATATATATATATATATATATATATATATATATATATATATATATATATATATATATATATATATATATATATATATATATATATATATATATATATATATATATATATATATATATATATATATATATATATATATATATATATATATATATATATATAAGAGATATATTTAAGTAAGTATATATGGAAAATTGTTGCCCGGTTTTTAAATTATTCAAAAAATTGTGTCAATTTTTATTAAAATAAATTTTGACATAGTTTAAAAAATACAAATAAATAGAAATCGTGATTGGTGTGGAGGCGGGGACCGTTTTCGATAAAATTTTAGAAAAAAAAATAATTTCTCCCAAAATGAATAATAAAAATAATTTTTTATTTTAATTTAAATCTATATATATATATTTATATATTTAGTTGTTATTTATTACTCTCTTTCACACCTTCACGAAGCCTTTTGTCAGAGAAATTATTTTTCTAACGCATGCTATTGAAAATTTATAATAGTTAAATAAATAAATAAATAAAATAACAATTTTAAATCCACACACTTTATATACACAACAATTTTAATGTTTGTATTCGATATTTAATATATATGAATTTATTCTCGTAAAATTCTTGACAATTCGATCCAATAACATAAATATATATATTTACATATTCATATTAACTATAATAAATAATAAAATCGTGTGATTACTGTTGATTCGATGTTTATGAAACGAATTATAAATTATTCTATATATGTATTTTAAAAATGTCCAGAAACTGAAGCGCCTTTATGAAGAAAGAAACGAAAATAATTCAATTATTTATTATTTATTAAATACACTGATAGAAGAATTTTTTTACGCTCGTTGCGCCAACTTTTACAACTTCATCTCTCTCTATTCAGACAATTTTCATAATATATTCTAAACAAATGGCATTTTTTTAAATTGTTTAAAAAAAAATCTATTTTATATAAATTTTCATAAATTAATTTTTTAATAATTTTAAAATCCTTATATCAGTGTAAAAAAATATAATTGATATAAATTTCAATATTTATGTCTGAATCCTAATTACCTGTGATATATTAATATAATATTTTTTGCCGCTTTTTATTCATAGAAAATTTTTTAATTATTTGCAGAGAAAATTTATTTATTTGTTCTGAATTTTATGGCCTAATACTTTTTTTAATTAAAAAAAAAAATAATTTATTAATTTAAATAAAATTTTAAACATTTCAAATTTTCTATGAATACAAACAATTTTTTTTATAATTTATTAAAATAATTTAAAGGCTGACTTTTGTTGTAATTTTATAATTTAAAAGGCTGATTCTTTAACATTAATAATTAATTACCGATAATTTTATTTGAAACTTTGCCTTGAAAAATAAGAAAAAGAAACTAAAGCTTGTCTAAAAAAAAATGAACTCGTCTGGTGAATAAAAAAAAGTGCCAAGTAAGAAACTAATAAATATTTCCATAACTGCAACTAACAAATAAATAATAATAATAATGATAATATTGATAAAGTTATTAATGGAAATCCAGAAAAAGAATCTATATTTATACAAAGGACATTAAATATATGTATAATACACGCGTTGTGTAACATTATATTAATTAATGGAATAATAAACATAATTAACTGCGAGCTTCTAAAATAAATAACAATATTTAATTGCTGAAATTACTTTAATTAAATGTATAGGCTAAAGGTGTAACAAATGTTCATTAATTTTCAGCGTATAATTTCGCACAAACGTATATTAAATTTATAAAATACTTGAATTTATTTTTTATGCACAAGTATGTAATTAAATTTACAGTTAATTCATCAAAATATTTGTTTGTTTGAGATTAAATTAGGATCAAAATTATTAGAAATAATTGTATCGATACTGTAATTAACATTATATTATAAAAATCTGTAAATATGCATGCTGTTTTTTTTTTAACCTGTTATTAATTTAGTTGTAAAAACATTTTTTTTATGTAAAAAGTACTTTTGGACTGACTATTTCTGCTAGCGAGAATAATTTTTATCTATGCGCCGCCTATTGGAATTTTTTTAAATTAAAAATTATAATTCTAGAATTTTAGAAAAATTTTAGTTAGACAAGTTAAATTCTTTTTTAATTTTTACAAAAAAATTATTTTTTGTAGTGAGAAAAATTTTTTTTCAAAAGCCTTTTTTGATATTTTTCTTCTCAAATAACCCTGAAGATCATAAATAAAAAAATTTATTTGCTCCAGGGGGCGCCACTGTCTAATTTCAACGCGCATGCGAAGCAATAATTAAATAAAAATTTCTTCTGTTTAAAAATAGAAGAAATATTTAAAAAAAAAAATTCCAACAAATATATAAAGTACTAAATGATTCATCCGAAAACAATGCGCTTACATAAATAAAGTATATAAACAAAAAGTCAAAGCATTGAAAGATTGTCTCTCGATATAATTTAAATCGAAGCTTCGTAAAAGTCGAGCGAGTGTTATTTTAGTGTATTCTATTTTTGAAATAAACCTCAGACATTGCGCTTTTTAAAATTAATTATTTACACTAATATATACTCAAGTATATCTTCAGAAACATAAATTAATAATTAATCATCGGACTATTCGGAATTTACGATATCTTCGAGGTTTAAAATGATTTTAAAGATATTTATGCGTCTAGAATGTCGAGCAGAAGACAACATTCTTAAATTTCTCAGAGTTTTAAGATAAATAATGGCCGTCGAGAGCGATTAACGAAAAAACAAAATAAATAAATAATAGTTGGTAAAGCTTTCGGCTATTTCGATGTCCAATAAGTGGGGACATCTTCGGGGAGTTGTCTCCTAAGTATCGTGAGTTATTTTTGTCCTATGAGGTACATCTGATCATCAGTCTGTGCTCTAGCTTCATAACTTGAGCTTCTATTTAATTATTTTTTTTTATTTAGCAATCGAAAAGTTTTAATTTTAGAGAAGAAATAAATTTTTCAACTATGGCTTGAAGTTTCCAGAAATTTGTGATTTTTTTTTTTTTTTTTTGGAAATAAATTTTTTTGTAATGTTTCGGACAAGGTGAAAAAGTTCGGAGTATAAATAGTGTAAATTAGGGAAGACGAGGTTAGAGTTAAAAATTAAAAAAAGGGAACAAGGTTAAGATGTTTTGGTCTGAGCCAGATGAAGAAGAAGAAGAAGCTTTGTTGTGTAGTCCGGCTCTGATGGCTCGTAGAGCCTCAGAGTCTTGGATTGTTGCGCCTCCTGTTGAGGTACTATCTTCAATGTTTTTTTTTTTTTTTTTTTTTTTTTTTTTTTTTTTCATTTATATTAAAATTTTCTTTAAATTTAAACTTTTCAGAAAATTAGGCCGGAAAAAAAATTTTTTATCGGTTCGATAGAATTTTTTTGGGAATGCAGATAAATAAAAAAATTTTTTTTGATGTAGAATTGTTCAAAATTAGATCCTCTACAAACATTGTTTCAAAAAGTTTCTTCTAAAATTAAAAATTACCAAGTTACGGCTATTTTTTAAATATATGATCTTCTGAAGAAATAAAAAATTTTTAATCATAAAAAAATGGTTGTATCTCTGAAAAAAAAAATTCTAGAAAAATTTTTAGAGACAAACTTTATTTTAAATTAAATTCTGAAGAACTTTTGTTTCAAACAATTTTTTTTTTTTAATTAAATATTTTCATAATAGAAAAAAAAAAAAGAAAAACTTTAATACCGACAGCTGACAAGACACTTACCGACAGAGGTATAAACTAACTAACCCCCCCCCCCGCTAATTCACGCCACTACCTTAGAAAAACAAAATAACAAGTAGAACTTTTGTATGTTTTTTTTTGTAAAAACCCGTCAGGCCATACCGGTACCAGCGATGCCACTCCAGAGGAAGAAATCGCTGCCAGACGTGTACCAACCAATCCAATTGACAGCGACGAGTCCGCTGTCCAGAGAAGAGGTCAGCGTGCTGAGCAGTATGAGGAGAGAGGAGATACGAAGACAAATTGACGAAAGTGAAAGACTCAGGGCCAATCCCCTTCTGTATCTAGTCAGTCCCCAGGTCAAAGTGAGTTGCTCTGTTTTTCCTTATTTTTTTTTGTTTTTACCAGCCGATTTTTTTACTCCGCCGGTAATCTAATAAATCTACAGTCGGTAAAATTTCTCCTTTTTTTTTTTTTTTTTAACAATATATTTCTTGTTTGTTTCAGGACTGGTTCTCGCGGCAGCAACTAGTGATGCTTGTACTTTTTATCAACATATCATTGGCCCTGATGTTCTTCAAATTGTTGACGTAGCAAATGCTTGTTGATAAATATTTAATAAAATAATTGTATTTTGTAAAAATAATTACGCTTGATTGAAATCTCAAGCGGCAATTAATGTCTGGTAAATATTATTTAGTCTTCTGAAGAAAGACTGTTTTACCGAGATAAGTTTTCAACCGTTGATAAGTTAAATTTTTTTGTTAAATTGCCGAAAATCGGTAATTTTTAACAAGGGGCAAACGAAGATTATTATTTGGGTAATTTTTAAAAGTAAACTACTTACGATTTTTATGCTACGAAAATAATTAGTTAATTTAAAAAAGAGTATCATAAATTTTTTAAAGTTAACAAATTAATTTATTTATTTAATAAATAAATAGGAAATAGGAGACTCAATATTTCCAATTAATAATTTTTAATATCTGTATAAAATATGTATAAAATACAAATATATATATAATATATATTATACATTCGAGGGAAGAAATATTTATATGTCGCTATCATATAAATATAATAATATTAATAATAATTATATACGTAAATCTGTAAATTTGTTGTCGATGCAGTGAAATTTAATTGGAAGTTTATTGATTAATATTAATAATCAAAAATTTTATAGGCAGTGCCTATTGTTATTTATTTAAAAATAATTTTATTTATTATTTTTTTTTTTTTTTTTTTTTTTGATGGTTTTTAAAAATTGTTTGGCTTTTCGAAAATATTTAAAAATTTATTTGTAAATAAAATTAATAAAAAATTTTTGAAATATTTAAAACTTTTCTAGCTTTTTAATTGTTATCGTAAAAAAAAATATTAAATATTGAATATTTAAATGAATAAATAAATTGTATGTTATTTGAATAAATATTAAAAATATATACGAAGTGTAGTGTGCCTTCTTCGCCTTCTTCAAGTTTCCAAGGCACTCAAATACTTTTTGAATAAATAATATTAATATATATATATATATATTTATGTAATTATTAATTTACATGAGGGTTTAACATCATTTGTAATTGTTATAATTATTGTCAATAATTATACAATCGAACATTAAACATTTAATATTGTAATACAAAGTTTAAATAATATTATAATAAATATTTAAAATTATAATTATTGTTTATTTAATTTTAATTTTCAGTTTATATTGACCGGCCACTTGCAACGCTTCGGCAGAACAGGGTTCGATTCCCAGTGCGGAAAAATTTTAAATAAATTAATTGAAGGTTACGTTCCCATTTTTTTTAACCTTCGGAGGACCTTGAATAGCTTCGAATCAAATTTATAAGATTTGAGTTAAATAAATTTAAGATCCTTGAAGCTGTTCACGGACAAATTCCCTTGACAATTTGAAAGTGTATATTTATTTAAATAATTTTTATTATTATTTCAGTTGCGAAATTTTTTTTTTTTCTTTGAAATGACAAGAAATTGAAGATTCAATGGAGTAAAAAAAATTAATTTTCAAGCAGTTTACAGTATAATAAATAATAAATGAATTTAATTAATATCTTTTGTTGGAAAAAGTATTTTTTTAATGGTTGTATGCACTATATATGTGAATATATGAAATAGAGGTGATTCACTTTTATCGATCGGTCGTAAAAATTCTTAGAAGTAATTGCATTACAACATTAAATATTATTATATTGTTATGAGTCTTAATAATAACAAAATTGTTTTTTTTTTTTAAGATTATTATTATTATTAATGTTTAAATTTTTTATGAAAAAAAAAAAAAAATTACCATAAATTAAAATAAAAAAAAATTAATTTAAAAAATATTATTTAAAATCAGAAAACAATATTTACATCCGATAATTGATAATTAAAATCTAAAACATGATATTATGAATTAATTTGCATTTTTATGCATATATACACTAATAAATAAAATCGATTATGTATATATAAAAGAAACTCCTACGTTCAGTGTATTAATAAATAAACACATGAAAGATAATTGAGTAAAAGTAGATACAACAATTCTTTGTCTTAAAAAAAAAAAAAAAAAAACTGCGTCATTTATATTTTTATATCTTTTTTTCTTTCTATTTTTTATTTATTTATTTTTTTTTATCACTTATCACTGCATATTTGAGTTTTTTTTTGTAAAATTGTAAATATTATTTTTTATTTTTATTTAATTCAAGATTTAAGGTGAGAAATATTATTGATCGCAGGTCACTGGCCTGAAGATTATTTTAAATAAATTTAAAAAAATGTTTCTCAAAAAATAAAAAATTCTGAATTTTTTTTTTGGCAATTTTTAAATAAATAAACAATAATTATAAATATTTCCTGATAAAAAAAAAAAAAAGCGCACAAAAATATTGTACTAAATAATTAAAATTTTTCTCTAAACAATTTATAAATGTATTTGTATTTAAAAACATAAAATAAATATTAAAAAAAGAACAGATGATGTAAAAAAAGGTAATTCTATTTAATTATGTTAATTGTCATGTTTTCAATAAATGGAATAAATGAAAATTATAAAACGTTTTCATAAATATATAATTATTAATTATATTACTGGAAATTTACCACCGGACCCTAGTTTATTTTAAATCAGGGATATCTATATTTGTTACATTGTATTTTTTTAATTATCGCTTTTTACATACGCTTCGGAATGTGCGTCAAGTAATTGACCTCAAATGTGTAATTTTCTATATCACTATCTTAATAAGTCAAATAAATAAATAAATAATTCTACAAATCCAAATTTCTTTTTAAAAAAAATAAATTATCGTTTTTTTTTTTACTTTTTAATTATCAATTAAGTAATTTGTGATTAATTATCATTTGTCACAGGTCATGTTTGTTAATTTGGCTGAGTTGAAATTTAAATTTGTATTTTTTAAGTTTTAAACCGGAAAATTAAATTTATTTATTTATTTATTTTTTTTTTTTTTTTTTTTTTTTTTTTTTTTTTTTTTCCAGGGAAAGATTGACAGAAAAGTCATTATTTTGATTGATTTGTTGTCTATTGTGCTATTTTTAAACTAATAGTTAAGTATACTCAAGTTATTTACATGAGTAGTAACAAATTTTGACTGTTGCTATGCGGAACTCACCCCGTAGGTTAAGCCACAACCGATAGATGGGTGCTACGCTGTATTATTTTATTCTATATTCTATATATTATGCTGAACACATGTCACTAGTGAAATAAAATTTTCCGGGGTATAAATAAAATTTTTTCTTAGCTATTGATTTTTTTTTTTTTTTTTTTTTTTTCAGAGTTTTGATCAATGCGTAGAAAATTTGGAATTAAATCTTTTGATTTTTATAAAATTTAATATTTGTTTAAAAAATATTATAATACTTTATATTTTGTAAAACAATAATTAATAAATTAAATTTTAATTAAATAAAAAATTAGAAAAGTTTAAAAAATTATTTTTGGCTAAAATATTAAAAATACAAAAAAATGATAAGAATCCTTTTTATAAAGAATTTAATTTCCTATAAAAAAAAAAAAAAAAAAAAAAAAATCCTTAAAAAATTTTACTGTATTTTTAATCCTTGAATAATTATTAAATAAATGATAATGATTAAAAATTTTACCAAGTAAAAGTAATTATTGTTTCTAAGGACAGAAATACATTTAAAAATAATAATAATAAAAAATAAAAAAAAGAATCAATAATAGGAAAGTAACTAATTAGCTTTCCCAGGTCGTCGGCTGAACTCTCGCGATTCTCTATTAACGACCTCCTAACGTGCACGTGCACGTGCGTGTTCTGACCTCGTATTATTGTTCACGCAATTCTCGCATGCATCATTATATACATATTTTATCTATATCCCTCTCTATAAATTGTATACTTAAACATCCACATATCCGAACAATTTACATGCATATATACAAATTAATCTATAGATACAATACTCCGTAGACTAAACTAAACACCGCAAAACTGTTTAGACTTCTAAAACATATAGCTAATGAGATTGTTAATAAACGCAAGTTTAATTGCATACGAAGATCTATATGGCCGTAAGTAGCCGTAAACCTTCGCAGCAACAAGCTGAGACCTGCGTTTATTTATATGTATACATATAAATATATATATTTTCTATATACATAGAGATAGAGATGACTAGCCAACCTACACGCATTAATTATCTCACTCTGAAAAATGAAGCTCCTATCTTTATTCTGAGCTAGCGCAGTGAGTGAAGTTTTTTCCACAATCTACAATTGAACCTCTATGATTCTCAACACACTTCTCTCTCTCTGGTTTCAGTTAAATAGTATATTACACACCGAGGGAAGTAAAGTAAGAAATGTCTCAGATCACATGTAATTGTTGGCCGAGGCGAAGCCGAGGTCAACAAACATGTGATCTGAGGCTTTCTTATTTACTTCCCGAGGAGTGTATACTATTTTTTTCCCTGACGAAGGTGTAAAGCGGAAACTTTGTTTAGCGCAGCGGGGCTAAAGTTGACGCTTTACACCCGGAGGGGAAAAAAGATGTTTTTTTGTCGGTCGGTCTTTATTTAGATTTTTTACCGAGCTGTGGGTGTGTTAGACCTCAAGGCTGTTTTATGCTACAACTCTGGAGTAAAGATTCTTTTTGACCTTATGTTTATATCCGAGATTACATTTTAACAGTATTGTCCTCTTACTCTAGAATAAATAATTACTGAATTTTATTTTGGACTTGTGAAATCGATTTTTAAATAATAATAATTTAAATTTATCATTGTAATTTTTAAAGAATATTATTTAATAGTTTTTGATGTTTAATTTCAAATTCTGATATAAAATTAAAAAAGGCCATTCGGCAGCCGAAATGGAAGTAGATTTCATTTATTTAAATTTTTATATTTTAATGAATTAAATTTATTTTCATTACAATTATTATAACAATTATGTTACATAGTTGTTATTTATTTATTCAATTTAAATGCCAAAGCAATCGCCGAATGGCAAAAATACAAAATAGAAGAGTATAAAGTATACATGTAAGAGTATAAACAGATCTACTAGATATTTTAACAAGTTATTAGTAATTACATATAGCTTATAATAATCAATTCTGTATTGTTTTGATATAATTTTGTGAACCTAAAAAAATTGTGTTACACATCTCGCTAGACATTTTTATATTTTTTGCTTCCAATAATTTCTCTGAATTATTTCCTAAAAGAAAAATCTATCTTTCTTTAATTATGAAAAATCTATCTTTCTTTAATTATGTTTTTTTATTTATTTACTATATATTTGTTACCCCTTAATTATCACTTACTTTTCATAAAGAATATGGAAAATATATGAATGTGTACACTCGATAAGAAAGTCATCAATTTTATCATAGTCATTACAATAAATGAAAAAAAAAAAAGGAACGGAAGTACTATACAGATGAGTAATTACAATTTAAAAAAAAAAAGTATAACTAAAAAAAAAAAAACAATAATGAATAATTCATTTTTTAATTATTTCAGTTTTTATTTGAGTAAGAAGTAAATAAATAACTGGAAAACATAATAATATCAATTGATAGATATGATCAAAAGATGTAAAAAAATTGGATTATAGGTGAGAAAAAAAAAACAAGAAAAAAAGAAGAAAATAAAGAATGAGAAGCGTCAGGAACATTTTTTTTGATTGATCAAGAATGAGACCATATGTACAAGAGTTAAATATCTATACAATTGACTGGAAATTATAAACAAAATGTAAAATAAGTAATGATAATAGCAATAATATACATCTTCTGTTACAATAATATAATGACATCAAAACGAATGCAAAAGTAAAATTTCATTAAATCTGTCTGAAAAAGTAGCTAATTTTTAGCTTAGACTGATAATAAGGTACACTAATTAAAGCTTATTTAATAAGCTTTCAGATGCTCTTTATAGAATTGTGATAAGATATCGCGTTCAATTGTAATTGCACGGAAATACGTAAAAATTGAAAATTTTTACGATTTTTGAAAATTTTTGAATTGCCCTCATTTTTAAACTAATCGACAGATTTGGCTCATCTTAGAACTTAACCTCGGAAATCGTCCTAAGAATAAGTATGTTACGTTTTATTGAGATCCGTATAGAATTACGGGAATTAGAGAAGAGACACTGCCGATAATATCGTGTATATATATATATATATATATATATATATATATATATATATATATAAACTTTTGAACCATATGCATTTTCTGAATCCGCTGGACGAGCTGAGTCGAAATATAGCAAAATTTTTCAAAAGTTCCGTCATGAGGACCAATGCAATAGTTAGATTTTTATGAAATCTACTAAAAACTAAAATTTCCACTTTTAAATTAATAATAAGATCAATTGAAATCTCTGCCAATAGCTTAACTCGTGTAATAATAATAATAATAATAATAATAATAATATTTTTGCGCTTTAAAAATTATTATCCAACATTAGATAAAAATAAAAAACAAAGTAAATCATAAAAAAAAAAAATTATGACGCATTCTAAATGAAAAAAATAATATTTGCGCGGTACTTTTGTTTAATTTGCGTGCTTACACGTGTCGGTACTTGCTATTAGTTTGCTGTATATAGTTTATAAGAGCTTCAAGGTCATTTGTTAGTTAAACTTTATACAAATCCATTAAGTTAACTTGGGCAGAGCTCCATCACATTACAACCATCAGCAATTAAAATTATCTTGCAACTCTAATTTCATCTCTATATTTAAAAAAAAAACTAAAACAAAACAAATGTCAAAAAAAAAAAAAAACAAATCATTGACCCAACAGTTTGCTTTTTAAAATTATACTTGCATAACTAATTATTGCATCATTTAAAAATTTAAATTTTAATTTTTTGTAACAGTAGCAATTAATTTAAAATTTATTAAAATTTTTCTCAAGACTTATCTCTCTCCACGTGCCGTGATAAAACTTTTTTTTCTTTAATTAAAAAACCTTTGTTGTCATTCAACAATTTCAATTTCACAAAATGAAATTAAAAATTCAAATTAAAAAATGATGCAATAATTATTTTTAAAAAATCACGTCAGAAAATTCTAATTTTTTAGATAAGTAATAAAAGATAAAACAAGTAAATAAAAACAATTGACGAGAATTAAAAAAATCTGACGTAATTATTAAAAAAAAATCAATAAAAATTGTAATTTTAAAAAACAATGAAAATTAATAAACAAGATATTCCACACGGAAGATAAATAACTTGACCTTTCCAACTTTTCTTAATTTAAAATCTTTTATTTTTCACTTATTATTATAATTGAAAAAAAAAAAAAAAATTAATCAAAATTTCAAAAATCTTTTTAAAAACACTCAAAATAATTAAAAATTTTAATTAGTTGCAAAAAAAAAAAACATAACCTAAGTCTGAAAAGTTTTCGCGCGCAGGCGCGGTAAATTTCGCGCAAGCGCAGTAATTCCCGCGCATGCGTAGTACAAACCAAATAAAAAGTGGAATATCTTGAAAAGTAATTCTGAAATACATGCACTGTACACCTTTAGTGGCATATATATATATGCCACTGTGTGTGTGTGTGTGTATGTGCGGATGTATATGTATATACATATATAAATGTATATAAAAGGTTTAAAAGCGTTTCCACGCGCAGTAAACAGCTGGCGTCGCGATGCGTCAGTATTAAGTAAAATGTCGTCTAGTGGTCACTGTTAGTTTGTTCAACATTTACAATAATAAGAGTAATTTTTTGTTTAGTTGTTATTTTTTAAAAAGACTCTTTAAATTTGTGATGAGGATTAAAACTAAGAAATATTCTGACATTTTATTAAAACGTTGTCAGAGTTTTGCTGGTTGACAGTCCGAAGATATTTAATCCAAATATTGTTTTATACAATATACAAGTGATCGCATCATATATTGTACACACATACAAATATATATATATATATATATATATATATATATATATATATATATATATATATATATATATATATATATATATATATTACATGAAATATAGTAACATAGAAAACCGTGATTTTCTTTGTTCGCTTCGTCTTGCGCATTGGAGTTAGTTACTGCGCGCAGTCTTTGTTCTCATTTATTTTAATAATATTTCCTACGTAAATAATATTTACTTGTGTTACAATTAACACACTGATAATTGTATAAATAAATAAATAATAATAATTATTATTATTATTACAGTTGTTAATAAAATTGGAGTTTTGTTGGAGAATAAGCTGGTATGAATTAAAATTGAGTTTGTTTTATCTAAATGTCAAGATTTGGTGACAATTGATTAAGAAGTAATAATAAATTATATGGTTGATAATAATTAATCATAAATCCGATAATTGCCAGTGGGTATATATGATAGAAAAGAGATTAAACGGGGCCGTCCTCGCAAATTGTGAGATACGTGGGGTACGGCCCCAAAGCTGACTACTGGGGTTACTAAGAGACATTTAAGTCTCTGCTTTTTGGTAATTGTTTACGCTGAAGATCATTATTTTGGTTACAACAATTTTTTTCCAACTGTCTAAATATTTCAGAAGAAATTATTGTTTATTACTGAAGAAATAATTGAGAGTTTTTTACGGCTGTGTCTTTTTCTAAATTGGATTATTTTCGGCGACAGCAAGATTTTTATTTAGTGGATTACAAAAATGTTGTATGTATTTCATGTTGATACTGGTGCTACGTTGACCTTTGACATCAAATTAGCACTTCAAACGTGAGTATTTTTTTTTTAGGTTAAGTTTTTTATTTTTTTTTAATTTTATTTTCATCTTTTTTAGGGTTAGAAAGTTTTGTGGTTTGTTTTCGACGCGTTGTGTTGACAATGGTTTATTTTTTTTTTTTGTGTCAAATAATTTGCTGAGGGACGAATTTAATTGTTAAAAAAATTTTAATATTAATTATTCAATTTTAATGTCAAATATTTTTTTTTTTTTTTTTTTTAATTTTATTAATCCAAAAATTTTTTATATTTAAAAAAATTGAACTTTAAAAATTTTTTACTCCAATTTTATCAAAAATAAAATAATTATCAGCTGTCATAATATTTTTATTAATTAATTATTAATTTATAAATTATAAAATTGCAAAACAATATTTAATATAATCATAAAATTTTTTATTTTAATCGAACTGAAATAATTTCTTTATAGAGAAAAATAACTTGCCCAAAAAGATTAAAAATCAAAGATGAAAAGAATGATGAAATAACAAAAAATATTGCTGTTTAAAAAATATAAATACATTAAAAAAAAATTACGTATCAAAGTTGGCTGGTGGCTTGTAATTTCGTAGCGTTGACGCAACATTACCTACGATTTAATAGATATATATCTATCAACTGATTAGACTTATATATTCTCTTATATTTAATGGGTTACAGAGTGTACTCTGTTGGCTCGTGTCAATCCTCACCCAGCCAACTTGATACGCGTAATACAAGCGGAAATTCACTTTTATTAATATCTAGTCAATATATGTTAACAATAACAATAATGATTAGTATAAAATTTATGACTAATTAAAAAAAAAAATTAAAAGGGTTATCTATTGTTGAGAGTCAAGGATGTAGATAATAAAAGTTAATCACAATTATTGAATTAGAAAATTAATAAATTAATAAAATCAATGCAGTTTTAAGATAAAAATTTTCGCGGTCTATTTCTTGTTACGATTACTGTAATATGTGTATATGTTTATGTTTGTGTGGTGATTAGGTGGAGAAAGAGGGAAAGAATAGAACCGAGATGGCGACTTTAGTTATTATATAGATAATGTTAAGAAATGAAAGAGTTGAGAGAGTTAACAGCTGAGATTAAAGAGAAAGAGGAATAACAAATAGCAAATAGCCAAGTTAATTCAGCTAAATAATAAGGAGTGGGAATGGGGTCTGTTGGGTGTGCGACCCGGTTTTCATTCAGGCACTTGCGTATCTTTATTATATGCTTAAGTGTAAGATGTTACGATCTGACAACTAAACTACTGTACTCTTTACTTTTTACACGATATATATATATATATATATATATATATTATTTTATGATAATATTAAATCAGCGGATGTTTTTAAATTTTTTTAATTATAAAAAATGGATTAATAAAATCAGCTGATAATAATTACGATTCCTAGCTTAGTAAAATATTTAAAATGAATTTTTTTATCATGAATGTAATTACAGGGTTGGCGAGCTGAAGGAAGCAATTGAACGAGAATGTGGGGTTTTAGCAGTACACCAAGTGCTACTGATGAGCGGTGGTGAGAGTTTAGAGCCTCATGCCCGAGTTTGCTCGTACTCTGCTGGCACCGACACAAATCCCATTTATTTGTTCAGCAAAGCAGCTATCGAAAGTCAAGTGCCGCCTATACCCCACACTGATTACAGTACAGGTAATTTTTTATTTTTGTTTTATTTTATTTATTTTACTAAACTTTGTTCCGCTAATTAAATTTCAATCATTCCGTTCATTTATCACTCTTGTCACTCATTAATTAAATTCTTATTGTAAACTCAATCAGCCGTCGAATATTTTCTATTTTCATCCATTTTTTTTTTTTTTTTTTTTTTTTTTTTTTTTTTTTTTTTTTTTGACAATTTATAATAAATGTGACGTTAGAAAAAATAGTTGATTATTTAACAATTTTGAAAGATAGCCAAGTTTGATAAATTATTTTGCGAATTTCCAATTTTAAAATATTAAAAAAATAATTTTATACTTCAAAATTATGCCACGGTCAAATGTGGTTCAAAATTAGTAAAAATTAGTAAAAATTAGTAAAAATTAGCAAAATTAAAAAATTTCAAAGAATTAAAATAAAAAAAAAAAATAGAACTTATAAAAAATAAATTAGGTTAATTACCAAAAAGTAATTCAACTTTAATTGCAGGTTAATTTAAGTAATAAAATAAATATTCGGTTAAAACTATAAAAGATAATTAAATTGAGCGTAATTCAAGTAGCTGCGCAGCTAAATAATGTCGACAATAACCGTAAACAAACAACAAATGCAAGAAGAGCGTTATAAAAAATCGTAAACAATTAAATAATAACAATAAATTTCCATTGTTTATCAGAAATAAATAATTATTTAAAAAGTTTAGATATGAGTAAGCAAAAAACGGGTGAGTTGGCGTTAGCAGACTGTTGGACGCCAATCGTACGACAATTTTTATTCTTCTCTCTCTCTCTTTTGTAAATGTATAGAGTACCTTGCATACATTTGTACATTGCACATTGCTACACACTCATATATAACAGTTTATCGCGAAGTTGAGCGCGTGAATCGAGGACGGTACTGACTTACTGCATTGCGTAACATCAAACATGAAGACTTTTAAAAGAGCCTAGATACTGAGACTTTGACCCTTTATAAAAATAACTTTTTTTTTTTTTTTTTTTTTTCCCTTACATTTTTATTAGAAAGTAAAAAAATGAAATTAAGCCAATGGTTTTTTTAATTTAATCGGAGTACCGGGTCAGTGATATGAAATAAAGTTTTATTTGATCTTAATAAATGATTTATTAAGAGCGGTGTATTATTAGGGTTATATAGTGCAAAAGTCACTTGTCATGATTCATTTTATTTTCTATTATTGTTATTAGTTTTTTTTTTTTTTTTTTTTTTTTTAAGCTGTTTAGTATTCATTTATTTATATATGCAGACAGCGGCAATTGATTTTATAGATTTAGTTATTAATTATTTATTTAGCATTCACATATGTGGCAATTAATACGACCCACTCATTTATTAATTCGGTCAACAAGATATAAATTAACGTATTGTTTGTAATGGTTTAATAATAATACATTTTTATGGGTTATTATTATTCTGGAAAATTAGTATAAATGTTTGAAAAAATTCCAGGTCAGCTATTAAAAATATCAAAAAATTGTATCAGACTTTTTTTGTAAAAAATTTAATCCTCTATAGAAAAAGTCTCTATCAATTTTTTTCTATCTCTCTTTCTTTTTCCAAAATTTAAATTCAAAGTTTGAAAAAAAAAAAATTGGAGAATTTATACCTAGTTTTCAAAAGTTAAAAAAATTATTTTTGGCTAATATATTGGAGATACAAACAATAATAAGAATCTTTTTTTATAGAGAATTAAATTCTCTAGAAAAAAAGGTTCTCATAAATTTTATTATATTTTCTCAACCCTTGAATTATTATTAAATAAATAAAAATAATACAAAATTTTTAAGTTCCAAGTTTTTTAATTAAATTTAATTGCCCCGTAATTATGACACGAGTTTTATTATAGGTCATGCAAGAATTTAATGAGAAATTATTTCAGTTATTTTTCAATAAAACATCTTATTAAATTTTTAAGTAAATTTATGACTGAAAGTCACTACAAACTAAAAAATTAATCACACAAACATAACCTTCCTCAATAGAGCGCATTAATTAAGATAACCGCGTATTTTGACACCAACTTTTTAAAATTATCAACGATAATTATGAGGAAAAAAAAAAAAAAAAAAAAAAAAAAAAAAACAAGTTGATTAATTTTAAACAACAACAACAGTAGATTCTCAAGTTCAATAAAACAGACATGAGATATATTACATGAAATAAATATAATATGGTAAAAAAAAGTTGACGTAATCAATGTAACTAATCACATTTGTAACCTTGGAATTTTATTAAACATTAATTAATAATTACTGTTATTTTTATTATTATATTTATTTTTTTTTCTCGATTTATCATTGCCATCATATTCATAAATATTCCAGCTAATATGTATATTATATTTAATTTAGTAACTTCCGGAGATGTATTTTATAAAAAAGTATCACGTTTTTATTGAAAAAATTTTTGCTCAAGTGGGTCTCTGTGTCATTAATAGGTCATTAAATTTAAAATTGTACAAGTTATTTTTTTGACGAGTAAATTCTATTTATATTGATCATTTTTTGTACATTTATTTATTTATTTATTTTTTTTTTTAATTTTAATTGCTTGTAACTTTTAAAATTTTAGTTTTAGAAAAAAAGTTTGGAACAAAAATTGTAGATAAAAATTTTGATAAATTTTCAGATGTCGACTTAGTAGAACAAATAACAGCATCGTTAGCAATGCCTGCAACCTACGCAACTCTCGTAGCCCGTGCCCAATTGGCCCAACAATGCTGTGCAATAGCCCGAGATCAAACACGAACATGCGAGCGACTGGTCCACGACCAACACCTCCAACAGCAGGGCTGGGCGGCTGTGGTAGCTAATTTGGAAGACATAACGCAGATGTTTAAATCAAAGGCGGATTTGCTGCAACAATCTTTCACCCAATACCTGGCAGAGCGGCAGCAACACATGCAGCTGCTGAATAATTTCAACAAAGACCTGGACACGCTTTCAAAAATTCCAATTCTGCCGGCTCTGAGGGCCCAAGCTGAAGGACTGTTGAGCATCGACGACGGAGATGAAATCATCGAGCCTAACAACTGTGAGGTCATGAGTCTCCTCCGTTGGATCTCCGCTAAGGACAACCAGAGCAGTTTGGAACAGGTCGCGGAACAGTGCTCGCGTGGGCTAGAACAGTTCGACGAACGGATGATGGAGGCGCTCAAGAGTGAAGTTAACGCCGCGATTGATGCCTCGAATAATCCTGCAATGAAGGAAATAAAGGGCCTGGGGGAAAGGTTGTTTGCTCTCGAGCAGCTGATGGCTCAGACAAAGCGGCTAGTTCAAGAACAGGGCGAATTGGCTCAGGGGTTCCATCAAAATCAAACTAGGGCCAACAATTTGGGCGATGCTAGTGTCTTGCCTGATTTATGTGCAAGTCATCGCAAACAGTTGGCTGTTATGATGGAAAATTATAGTCAATTGAGGGATATTAGGAGAAGGTGAGATTTTTTTTTTTTTTTTTTTTTTTGTTAAATTTTTATAAAGAGTATAAAATTAAATGAATATTGACCCGAATGAAAAATCAAGAGTTATATTATAAATATTTATAATTTAATATCAATAAAATAGTAAATTTAAATGAAATAATAGTATTTTTCTAACGGAAACTATAAAATAATATTGATATTATAATTATTTATAGAAATAATTCAAGTTTTATTGAAGTACGTCATAAATATCCGGTTTTTATATAAATATTATGTAATTTAATGTTTTAGAAAACTAATAATAATAATATTTTTTTTTTTCCTTTTCCCAACAGATGTACTCGAGCTAAAGAGGAGTTATCAGTAAATATATACCAACGGTTAAAATGGATAATGTATGTAGAGAACAAGATGATGGAAGTTAACGGGAAACTGGTGATGTACCATGAAAATTTAAAGCGATTACGTCGTCATTTGGAGGTACTTCTGCAAATACATTTGGCACCGCAGATGTATGTTAGTGCTGTCAGCGAAGTTGTTAGAAGACGTACGTTTTCGCAAGCATTTTTAGTGTGGGCGAGTAATCTCGCTTGTCAATTATTAACAGTACACAATGAGGAAATTGCTAGACGTAGAGAATTTCAGAGCAAATTCGATGGGCATTTTTTGAATAGCCTATTTCCGGGTTTGGAGGATGTTCCACCTAGTTTCGCTACTCAAGCGCCAACTGTTTTCGATAATGGATTGCCTAAGGTAATTTTTTATATTTTTCCATTCGAATTATTATTTATCTTGATTATTAAAAAAAGATGAAAATTTTAAAAATTAAAACCAATTTAAATTTATCACAATTTGATCTTTATAAAAAAATTTTATTTTGAGGCGTGCAATATCAATTTAAAATAATATAATCGAAAGACAATAAATTGATCTGAATGTTAAATAAATATTTACTTATTTAATAAAAAAAGAAATGCTTTACCGGGAAATGGAAAGTAACCCACACAATGGAGAAAGAACAAAGTTATTAAATTATTAACTGTTAATTTGTTACACAGCTGACTGCGGACGATATGGAATCACTAAAAATTCAATTACCCGATCTCACGGATTCCATTTCAACGCCCGATTTAAATAGCATCACGCAATTTTTCCTCTCCAAGAGTCTCACGTCGGTAACGAGCAGCGAAGAAAATAATATTAACAAAATAATTAAAGAGAACGATAGTACAACTTCAATGCCTGTCGATGTGTCGGCTACCAAGGAAACAAGTGACCGAATTTCTCACAGGTGAATTTATTAAATAAAATTTTGAAAAATTTTCATTTTTATTAGAAAAGTTTATCGGTCACCGAGATAAAATAAATTTTAATCTGGAATTATCGTTCACCGACCGATTGACGAATAAAAAATAGATCTTTGTATTTTTGCAGACAGTTATTATCAATATGTGATTACTTTGATTGATAAAAAAAAAAAAATTTAATAACTCTTTTAAAATTTTAGATTTGATATTATTATTTCAAATTTTGATTAAGATAATTATCAAGTGCTGATAATTTTATTTTTGTAGTTGATTTATTTGAGAAGAAAAATATTTTATTAAGATTAATTTTATTAAATATTTTTGATTAGATATTTTGTTAAAAAAATTTAAGAATTAAATTTTTTAACACTTGAGTGTTATTTTAATTAATTTTCAATTTATAAAAATATTAACAAGTTATTATTATTTTTTTTTTTTTCAGAGTTGGCTTTGAATCAGAAACAGATACAGACGAATTTGAAAAAATAAGCCAGCAAAATGTGAGCGATTCAAATTCATCATCATCAAAACAACAGCAAGAAAGAGTTAATACGTACGAGAAAAAATTAATGATGCCGAACAAACAATTGGAGGTTGGTTGTTCGCAATCCTCCATATCTCCCGCAATGTCCTTATCACTGTCAACAAACATATCCACATCAGAAAATAAATCATCGCGTCTGATAGATTTAAACCATATCAAATCATCATCATCATCTTCCTCAAGCTCCTCAACATCATCATCATCATCATCATCATCATCATCATCATCATCATCATCAAACTCTCTAGATCGTAATGAAAAATCGGTAGCTCGGTTCCAAACAACTAACAATTACTCATCATCCCAAGAGCTTAAAAATTCCTCAACATCTCCCTGTCCAATCCCGACGTCCTCAGTGCGTCCAGTGACGTGCGACGGCCAACAACAATTACTGCAAGTGCAACAGCATCAGCAGCAAATCCAAATATGTAGACAAATAGACAGTGGTGGAAGTAGTCCATTTGCTGATCCAAGTATCAATAATGATTTTATAAATACGGAATTCTATATCGATGAATCCCTGCCCAGCAGCCTCAGTGAGCATCCAAATGACGACGGACATGCTATTGTTTCTCTTCTTCAGGTACTGGACGAATTTACAGCTCACAACCACTTTACAACAGTAGTCGTAGCCGTAAACGTTCCACTACCTCAATTTACTTTTATTTCTACCAAATAGTTTTTTTTTTTTTTTTTTTTTTTTTTTTTTTTTTTTCAATGTTTCCTCATCCAGTCATCATTCATTTGTTGATAATTTTTCATTTTACTACTTTATTACTTCGCTTCTACTGCTCTTACTTTTACTATCTAAATTGCATGGATAACTATATCTTTATTCTTTTTCATATAATTTTAATTTATAAGTTTTAATTATTTCCAGGGTAGCCGACGCCGTCGCACTATAAGTCCTTGTCCTTCCTTATTTCGATCGATTTTATATATCACATATTTTTAAAAAATACTAACACTCACACTCAATACACTCATCTTTTTTTTTTTTTTTTTTTTTTTTTTTTAAATATTTAAAGAAAAAAATTAACATTCATCAGGGATTAAAATTTTTTTAACAAGTGTTAATTTTTACATATTTCATTTAATGTTGGGGTAACTTTTTAAAAATTATTAACACTATCAATTCAAAATTAAAAAAAAAAATTATTCTAATTAAATAATTCAGTGTTAATTTTTTTTAAATATTTAGCATTAGAAAAATTTTTTTTTTTACTTTTTAAAAATTGTGTTAATTTTTTAACACCGAAATATTAAATTTTTTTAAAACAGTGTAAAAAAAATAATTCAATAGATTTTAAGTGTTAAAAATTTATTTATTAGAAAAAAAAAAAAAAAATAATACAATTTTACATATTAATAAAAATTTAACCCACAAAACTAAATAAAAAATTTATTTTTAATTTTTTTTTTTAAATATTTTTATGTCAACAGGAAAATTTGGGAAATACACGCAGTGAAGTAGAACGTTTACGTACAATATTACGTACCCTAAAATTAGCAATGAACGAGGCAATATCGGCCTTCAAGAGCGAATTAGATTTATTACGTGAAAAAGTAAACACGGATAAAAACGGAATAATTGATGTAAGCGAGCAAATGAACGAAGCATTAATTCTACACTCACGTGAATGTGAACGTATATTACGTGAACGTGAGCAAGAATTAACAGTGGATCATGAATTGGAATTGGCGGACGCTAAAAAATTGATCCAAGCCCGCGACGAGGAAATACGTAATTTGGAGGCGTCTATTGAGGCAAAAGACAACGAGTTCACTGAGCTGAGGGCCCAGCTGATGCGTCAGAAATTGGACAACAGTCAGCAGGAAGAAATGTGCAATTTGCAGACGCGCTACCAGAGTCAATTGAACGAGGCGCTCGAGCAGGCCAGGATGGACAAGGAGAATGCGTTAGCTCAGGCTCGGGAGGCCAGTTTGATTGAAAAAAATGCTCTTATGATCCAGCTTGAGGAGTGTCGTAAAATTATTCGCGAGTTGGAGGATACTTTGGTTAAAACTCGCGCTGAACAATCGAAATTGATAAAAGAAGCTACTGATAAATTGCAAGCTGAACATAAAAACGAGTTCGAAACTATGAAGGGACGATTTAAATTGATGACTGCATCTTCTGTTATGGAACGCAGTCCTAGTGACTCAAGTCTTGAGAAAATCGAGGTAAATTATTTATTTTGTGATATTAGAATAATAAATAAAAAAATTTTTTCGGCCTAATTTTTAGATTGCTCAATTTTTAATCCTAGTGAATTAAAAAAAAAAAATTTTTTTTTTTTAAATTCATTCTAATTTTGATAAAAATTTCAGCGTCCAGATGTGATAGAACTATCGAACCACGAATCGATCCTCGCGCAGACGAGAGAAAACCTCGAGTCGGAAAAAGCAGAAGCAGTGCGCCAGGCCTTGGTTAAAGAATCCTCGGACTTTGAAGCAAAACTACAGTACGCCCTAGCATTGTCTACTAAAAAGCTGACCTCAGAATTGGAGTCCCAACGACTCCGCGAGACGGTTTTGGTGGATCAGTGTCATCAGTACCAAGAGGTAATCAGACGGCTGACAGAAGAAGACCACTCAGCGCACCAGGTGCTCAAGGAGAAGGTATCTACCCTAAAAGCCGAGAACTTCCACCTGGAGAACAAAATGTCGGCAGACCGGAAGATCTTGAAGCAAAGAGAGGCCCAACTGCACGATCTGGAGACCCACCTGTCTACCAGCAAGGACGACATCGACGTCTCCGAGTCTAAGAAAGTCCGGCTGGAGTCGAAGAGCGAGCAAGAATCGCTGAATCTCAGGCTGGAAGCTAAGAGCGAGACTGATTCGCTGACCCGGCGGCTGGAGATCCTCGAGGTGGACAACAAGCGACTCAGTGCCGAACTGAAGGCTTCCAGGGAGAGCAAGGAATCGATTGAAACTCGCGTAGAGGTTCTCGAGGCTGACAAAGTTCGCCTGGAGATCGAGCTGGTCAAAGAACGTGCTCTCAGGGAGTTCGCTGGAAGAAGTCTTGGAAGTGTTAGCGACAGCGGAATGGCCTCCTCTATCGAGTCCAGGGACAAGGACATGATTGCTTCGGTCGCGGTTGTTGATGCTCATGACGAGCTCGCGGCTACCAAGGGCTTTTTCCGCGAGAGACTCATCAAGAGCACCAACAGCTTGCTCAGCCAGTTTTCCATCAGCTTGCACAGTTGCAACACTGGGGACTGCGTGGTTGTTCTTTGGGACTCTGTTCACACCAGCTACATCGTCCTCCAGGAGTCCACTACTATGTATTTTCTCCATTCGGACTGTGTTGATCTCCTTGGGTTGAAAACTGGCTCCGATGGAATTCCCAAGCAGATTTATGTCATTGGAGAGGTCATTGATAAACAGTATTGTCACGCCAAAAAGGTGGGTTTTTTTTTTTTTTTTTTTTTAACTGTTATAGAGAACTAGCATGTAATTTAATTTTTTTTTTTTTTAATTCAAAAAATTAAGTTAGATTTTTTATTAACTCTAGTATTATATAGATATTTTTTGTTAATTTATTTTTCTTGATAAACAATATTTATTATTATTTACAGAAGGGGAATCGTTACCACGTGCCTCAAGGTACGAAATTTTACCGCGTAAGAGTGAAACCGTTACAACGAGATTGCTCCCTGATAGCTTCGTCGTCCGATAAAAATCAGCAGTAATTATAATAAATAAAATTTTCACATTTATTTACAAAAAATTAAGCTTTACTAACAAACCTAACGTAGAATTTAGACTTTTACTAAATAAAAGTATAAATTATATATCACAAAAGTTAAATATTTAATAAACGCAACCTACTAACGAATTAAAATTTATGAAATAAATTCTGCTGTGATCGACTGAGCTCGTATCATTATTTACAATTAATAAATTTAAAATAAATTAATTTTTTTTTTTTATTATTCTAACTTAACAATTATCAATGATACGAGATTAAAAACATAAATATGTTGGAGTTATTGTGATATTGTCGATTATGGATAAGCTGTGTGGATTTAGCTGTGACCGTGATAAATTTTAACTAAAATATTAAATAAAAAAAAAAAATAATGAATAATTATCATTTATAATTGATAACTTTAATAGTAAATTAATTATTAAGTGAAACGTGGTTAAAAGACGGATTAAAACGGTGGATAGTTTTTAATTTTTGATTCTTCAATTAATTATAATTTTTTTTTTTTTTTTTTTACTTTATCAAATGCACCGTGAAGATAGTACGTATTAACATTGAATTAATCGAAAATTTTTATTGTTAATTGGTATAAATAAATATGTATTAACAAAATATTAAAGGCATGCAATATTAAGCGCCTGATTATTATTTAAAAAAAATAATTATAATTTTTTTTATTTATTAAACTTTGTACGGAAAGTTTCGGGGTGAATTTTTTATTGGCTCGATTTGCAAGAAAAAAAATTTTTTTTTGTCAAATAAGAATTATTTAATCTTTAGGTTACTTACGATAATTAATAATTGATAAATAATTAAGTAGTTTGATAGAAATTTGATTAAATATTTTGGATTGCTTTGTAAAACATTAGGAATTTTGATCTTTGAAATAAAAAAATTAAAAAGGGCCCAGCTTATAGACAATTATTATAAGTATCATATACGTAATTGTAATTGTAATTGTTTTTCTTAAACTATAAAGTAGTGAGCGGTCAGTACTTTATTGTTTATTGAAACAATTATTTAATACGTAAATATAAAATTATTATTTAACAATTGCACACATTGAGATGGTTAAGTGTAAAAGGGTGTGCAATTTTAATTAAGAATGAATTTTGTACGTTTTTTTCTAAGTGTGAAAAAAGGTGTGTAGATAATAAGATTTTTGCACACCAGTGTAATTGATGTTAACATTTGAGGTGTGCAATTGTAATTCAATAGTGATTATTATTAAAAATTTTGTAAGTATAAATGGTGTGCATAATTAGTTGTGCAGTAGATTTTTTTGCACTTTTGGGTGTGCAATTTTTATTTACCGTATATATTAATTTTTTATTTTAAAGAATGAATCATTAACATTTAAGCGAAATTATATGCACACCATTATTTGTTAAGCATAATAATTTATTGTATTAACTATTTTGTAGTACACTAAATTAATTGGTGTGCAATTAACTGCAAGTTTTAAGTGGATTTTTTGTAAGAATAAAAATGGTGTGTGTCTCGATAATTAATAAATAAAATTATTTGCACACCAAATAAGTGTGAGTAATAATAATAATAATAATAATAATAATAATAATTGTCGTTATTACTTACACACCAGAGTGCGTTGAGTGTAAATGACAAAGGTGTGCAGTTATAATATTATATTATATTATCCAAACTACGATATTATTTTGAAAAAAAAAAAAAAAAAAAAAAAAATGGTGTGCAAATGAAATGAGTTTACAAATACAAGAAAGTACACAAATTTATAATTTTGTCCATAAAATAATTTTCTTTCTCTAATTAAACAAAGAAACGATGATCAAATGATTTTTAAAATTAACCAATAACAAAAAAACTACGAAACAATGATAATCATATTATTAATGAAACCTGGAATCAATAAATAAATTATTGATTAAATATAATATAATATACATAAATAAATATATATAAAATATGATAAATATATAATATATAGGCACACGTAGAAAAAATAAAAAAAAAAAGAACTAAACAATGAATAAACAAAAAAAAAAAATAGCTGTGATCGTTAGTCCAATAAAAAAAAAATTTCCACCTATATACAAACAATATTAAGTAGTTTGTTAGCGTTAACAATTATTAATAATGAATATAATAAATAATAACATGAACGAGGTAGTGCATGGATATGTATGCGGTAATTTTTTTTTATCACGTAACGATTAAAAATTATTTATAATTTATACTTTTGTCAAAAAATAAATAAATGATAAGTGAACAACTGAGTGGTACTTTTTTTTTTTTTTTTTTTTTTTTAATTGTTGATAATTAATTATTTATGACTATTGTAATAACAACGTATGTATTTAGCTGAATATTGTGACTCAACTATTTATAGGCTGAACGTTTTGTGAAGAATAATTATAAATAATAAAAACAAGAATAATTAATAAATAATTATGATTTTTGTAATTGGAACCATGATTTTATTTTTTATTACTTTCAATTTCTGGAGTTTGGAATAATTTTTTTGTTATTTTGAATTTTTTTTTAAATTAATGAAAAAAAAATAACAACAAATATCAAAATTTTTAAAATTAACAGCTGACTGCTAAATTCAGTATTATTAAAAAAAAAATCTTACCTTTTCCAGGAAGTTGGATTTTCTTGAAGAAGACACCGCCATTTTGATGACACCCAGTCAACTCATCAGTGATTGTTTAGAAAAACTGTCAAATTAAATATTCACCACTCACCACTAGTAAAATTATACCACAAAACACTTGACAATTATTTTTATCACTCGTAAAAAAAAAAAAAAAAAAAAACACTTTAAGAAACAATTAAATTGGTAATAATGTATAAATGTCAACACAAAAAGGAAGAAAGCTCACTCTGGTACAAATTAGTTAAGCATTCAATGTTCAGTGTCCGGAATTATCACAATAATTATTTGTAATAGTATATTTTATTAGTAAAAAGTATTTACGCGTAATTTACGATAGATGTAAACAAAAATTTGACGAAGTAGTACCGGGAAAAACAATAACTACCGCCCGCGCGCTTTTGTCGGAAAGAATGGCGTCCAAAATGGCCGAAAAGTACTGCGCATGCGCTGTTATAGCAATGCAATTTTTTTTTTTTATTTATTTTAATTAAATTAATGATTTTTTTTTTCATAAAAATTAATGAAGCAGATGTTTAATAATTTTTTTAAAAAAAAAAAAAAAAAAAAAAAAAAATTAACCTTGTAGTTTATAAATTGTTATAATATAAATTATATTATAAATTTATAATTATTTATCAATTTTTTTTTAGTTTTTGAATATAATTATATTTAATTAATTTAAATTGATTGTAATTAAAAAAAATTTGCAGATACTTGGAGCCATACGATGTAAATTTCGGAACATTACGATACGAACGGCTGTAGCGCAGGACTAAACTTAAGCACTAATTCGAGTTTCAGCGCCTCTGGCGGCTAAAAATAAAAACTTTTTCCGGGCGCCAAATTCAAATTTCAAATTAAGAACAAAATATAAAATTACTAAATTAAAAAATGAAAATTAAATTAGCCGACGTTTAAAAATTTTTAGAATTATTTTTTTCATTCAAAAAATGATTACAAAAAAATATAAAATAAATTTAATTTGTAAATAAACATTAAAAAACTGCAAGTGTAATTTTTAAAAAATATTTTCTTGTTCCAATTTAATTATTAAAGATTAAAAAAATTAAATAAACGTCGGCTAGTTTTATTAGTATAATTAAAAAAAATAAATTACACATTTTTATTAAAAATGAAGAAGAAATTTATTTATTCTACAGAATTATTTTTAACGCTGAAGAAGTTCACCGAACCCGGGAGCCTCAATCGTCGTGGTAGGTTCCTGAAAATTATTGAAAGGGTCCTTTGGTAGTTCAAAATTTGGCATTCCATTATTCGGGAAAAATCCAGAAGGAAACGGCGGACGACCGTAGAACCCAGTCAGCGGGCAGTCAGCGACGCTGAAAATTGATTAGATGGACCAGAGGTAGGTATGTTGTAGTATGAAGCTGGTATTTGCCTGGAATTGGGGTAGCTAGGGAAGGGAGAGTACTGTGGTGTTTGATAATTTGAGTATCCTTGATAAGGAGCTGGGCTTGGGCAGTAGCAGTTGAAAGGTGGTTGCTGAGTCGGTGGTGTTGCTGAGCTGGAATTTAAAAATTTAAAAATTAATAAATCAATCTGATTTATAAATAATTTTAGGTCAGATTAACGTACCGTAAGGGCTGACAGCGCCACCAGAAGGGTAAGAATTGAAGTTGAAGCCATGGCCGTTCCTTATTTCACTGACGAGTTCTTAAAGAAAACGTTGTACTTGTAACGAATCACCAAGTCCCGATCGTTTTATACCCATTCCAGGCACACTCCGTTATCAGTTTCTTTGTTTAAAACAGACAAATTTGTCGCCCTCTAAGAACCGATCTGTCGAGGTTAGTCTTCTGCAGTGACGGTTCCTCCACATCACCACTCCTCACTTTTTCTATCGCCGCTTGCGTAGGGGCTTCTTATCAGCGCCTTGTATTTTTGCTCACTCTGATTGGTTGAAAAACACCAAAGTGGAGAAACCGCTCAAAGAAGATTCTTTTTTCAGAAGAAATTACCCCGCAGTGCAGCTCAAAAATTATTCTCTTCAAGGATCTTAATTCTCAGATTTTAAGCTAGAAATTTTTTTTTCATTGAATTTTGAGACGTAATTTTTTCCTGCAAAATTTAAATTGTAATAAAATAGTTTAAGAAATTAAAAAAAAAAAAAAAAAATACGCCGTACGTACCAAAGTATAAAAAGACCGAGTATTGAGCACAAGCTTATCAATTCAATAAGAAGCAGCGATGGTTACAAATAAAATTATATTAATTGTAACGCTTTTGCGGCTTTTACGGTAAAGTATATTTTATTTTTAATTATACTTACCGGGTTAAAAAATATTTTTATGATAAACTAATGAAACTTTCTTTGCAGACACTCGAGTCGAATCACCACGTCAGAACGAATTCGTAAGTACTTATGAAAATTAAAGTTCCGAGGTATCCTAGCGTGCATGTTGAGGGTGACAGAGAGACAACCAGCGAAGGAACAACAACCACCTCCACCAGCTCCACCAGCTTATAACCAACCACCGCCTCAATAATCAGGCCCCAATAGCCAAGCACCAATGCCATACCCCGGTTACGGTCAAGCATATCCCGGTTATGCTCCTCCACCTCCGTATGGAGGCTACCTGGGTTATCCTCCACCCTAATAATATCCAGGAGCCGGTTACTATCCCTACCTTGGATATCCTTCATACGGAACCCCACAGCCCAAGCCAAGAGAGTACCACGGTTCCAAGGAATCTGATAAGTCAATAGACTGACAGAAGGAGTGACAGTAATCGTCAGCTGGACTACGGACTTTTTAGAGCTAAATTGGGCACAGTTAAACACGACCGGCACACGACTAGCGAGGGGACTGCAACATATAATTCTTTCAAGCAGTCTTACTAACTTTAATCTACATTGATAGCCAAGATATATCAGTTAATAATTAATTAACTCACATGCTAAATCAAACAAATTTATGCAGCAGAAATTTATAAGTATTAAGTATTAAGGATTGTAAAAGTAGATTTTGGAAAGACTAAATAAATTTTCATCCATTAATTTAATTGTTAAATTTATTTTATTATCCACAACTTTGATAAAAAAAAAAAATTCATCCACTCAGAAAGATATTTTCTGAAAATTGAATTATAAAAAAATTACCAAGTTTTCCTGGAAGTAGTTGTGACTGATGTTCCTTCCCTGTTGATTTCGTGCTTAAAGTTAACAGGTCCAAACTTGAATCCAGCGCTACCGCTTAAACTTGTGGGAGGTTCGGTTGTTTTGTAATAAACAGTGTTTCCAGGAGCAGCGGTTGGTGTATCACAATCAACTGCGGGCTGCTTTGGCTCAATGGTGTGCTGGCCTAATTTCTTAGAGACATTGTTCATGGTGTCCGTGTTCTGAGACTTTCCGTTGAACGGCTTTGGAATCTGAGTAGGGTTGCTGGGGTTTCTGTAATACCAAGATGGATCGTTGAAGAATCCACTGAAAGATGCTGGTATTTGGTCGAAAGTCGAAAATCCGCCAAAATCAGATCTGTGATTAAAAGAAGACTCTCCAAAAGCAGATCCTAAATTAAATCCAGTTAATTCAATATTTGGCACCGGGATGCGGTAGTATGGATATGGAGCACTGTCCGCAGGTCCGCTGTTGAGCGAAAAACCGGTTCCTGGGTTTTGGGCTAGTCCGTCGTAATTTTCATTATTTTTTGGGCGCACAGCTGTGTCGCCGGGGTGAATGTCACCTTCTTGGGGTTGACATTGACAATTTCTTTGAATATTTTGTTGGTAAGTAAGATACTCTGATAATGGTGTCATTGCATGTGAATAAAACTGTAGAAAAAATTTAGATGATATTTATAAATTAATTTAATAACACAGATAAATTTTTTTATAATTTTTTATTACAATTAATTAAATTATTGTAAAAAAATTCTTAATAATAATAAACTTACCGCCTGAGTCGCAACTGCCAATAAAATAGCAAGAATTTTTGTAGAAGCCATTCCTATTTCACCTTACTAAGTCGCTGAAGAAATTCAACTGTGACAAAATATTCCAGCTCAATCTTTTTATACTTAATTTCAAAATCGGCACTTCCATTTGTCTTTGTTCTTGAACAATGATCAATCAAGAGTACGGAACTATTGTCAAAAATTCCTAGATTAGTTTTATCTTCCTAGCGGTATTCCCGACAATTATTAAAAAATCATTTTTGTAATTTCCTGATAATTTACAAAAGACCTTTGTTCTTTGTCTGCTTGTTACCCCTAGCGACATCTGGTGAGTGAAATCAAAAGTAACCGCATGTTTAAGGATTCTGAAACAAAAATAATGAGTTTATTATTATTATTATAATACAAAGTTAATAATTTTTGTATCAAGAATTTTTAATTTTTGTTTGATATTTTTTATTCAGTTTGTACTTTTGCTACAAACTAACCTAACTTTTTTTGTTGAATTAATTTGAAGAAAATTATTTACAAAAAAGAATTTTGAGTTAATTATTAAAGAATAAATGCATTTTCTGAACTTTTTATTTTTTTATAAGATCATTAAATACTTTTAAAGTATGTGGAGGTAGAAATTTAATTTTTGAGAAGATATCTTTAGAGTTTTTTGATCAAGAAACTTATTTCAGATTAAAAAAAATAAATAAATAAAATAAAATAAAATTATTGTTAATTTTTTAAAATAAATTGATTTTAAAATTAATAAGTAAAAAATCAAAGAAAAAAAAAAAACACGTGTGGCACTCGGGGACTGCCACGGTAAAGCTATTGCATAGCTTTTTTTATCAACTTATGCAATTATAATTATTTGTTTATTTTATTCATGCAGTATTAAGCTATTTTTTTTTCTTTGATATTAATTTAAGTTACACTTTTTGAGCGTGGTGACCGATAAGAAAACAAATTTTTTTCTTTTATTGAATAAATGAGAAGTTAATATTGTTCAAAATATTTTTATTATCTTATAATACATGTAGGTTATTCTGTAATTTTTATCATTGAAACTATAGGTTTATGGTAACTGAAATAAGAAACATAAGTTTAAGACTTGATATCCTCTAAATATCTGGAAAATACCCGTCAATGGTGGTCCCATATTTTGTTGTGGATTCTTGTGGATCATTATTCATTTTCAAATTCAATTTTTCCGAAAGAAAAGTTGTCAACCGCTCTAATTTTTTATCAGCGAAGTTGATGTTGAAATCGCCAGCGAAGATAAGTGGAAATTTATTACCATTTGTACCAAGTATTTTCGACCCATCTTCAGTGTACTCCAGTAAAGTGCGATGAATAAAATACTCTACCTCGTCCAATTTTGGATTCGGAGAAATGTAAATTGCTATCATGACTATGTGTAGGCCATTTCTAAGTTTGCATAAGCACGCACAAATATCTCCAACAAATGAGCGCCTAACATTAACATCGCTAACGTGTGCAATATTTATTTCAATATTCGGAGTCATAATATTAGTAACATTATTATTATTATTTTGGTAAATAGCTACCCCACCTTTTGGAACAGTACCTCGTTTGAATTGAACAATACAATTGAAATTAGGTATTTCAATCGGATTATCATGCGTCATGCAAGTTTTGGTAAGAATTAACACATTTGTTTGTCTCGTAACTGAATCTTGTAAATCGTATTTGTATTTTTATTTTTTTTTTTTTGTATTTTTTATTTATGCCCTTTGACGTTCACAATTTCTTTTTCTTTTCAGCTCTTTAAGTATTTCTTCTCTATAAAACGAAAATAGCTAGGTATAAATAATAGGTATAAATAATTAGGTATAAATAGTGTAATTACACACCAAAACAATTATTCATTCAAAAAATTTGAACAAAAAAAACGATATTTTTAAGAGTTTGATCATCGGATTTCGCGCGATGAACATTTATATAGATATAAAATATCATATATACTTTCTCTGTGCGGCATTAATTTGTATTACCTATACACAAAAAACAAAGGTACTAAATTAAGATCGCTCATGTTAATATCAAATAATTTTAGGTTATTTTTATAGCAGTATTATATATAAATTCAAAAAATACTGCATTTGTGATTATAATAAAATTTATGTATATAGAGTACTCACTCATTTTCTTTCACTATTTTTTCATCACTTTCTTCATTAATAAATGCACTTTGTTTATTCATATTCAAAACAATTTGTACACAAATTTTACGCGTACAGCTATTCACTGTTGTACATAGATGATAGATACCTATACAGTGTATAGACTCTACACGCATACGTATAGTCGCACGTACACAAACACCGTGCCGAAGTCTACCGAACTGAAACGACGTTAGACGATTGTTAGGTTTTTTTCGTTACGGAATTTCTTGGTTCGGTCGCCGCGCTCAAAGCCCGCGATAAAAGCTATGCAATAGCTTAAAAATACTTGTAAAAAATTGCAGGTATAATTTTTCAAATTTTCTACAGGTGAAAATTTTTTTTTTCTAATTTTTTAAAAATTATTTTTCAATAAAATAAATTATAAATCTTTTAAAATGTCGGCTAATTTAATTTTCATAAGTTAGCCGACATTCAAAATTTTTTTCTATTCATTTCAATAATTAAATTGAAAGAGAAAAAATATTTTTAAAAAATTGCATGTATAATTTTAAAAATTTTCTACATTTGAAATTTTTTTTAAAATAATTTTTCAATAAAATAAATTATTAAAATTTTTAAATGTCGGCTAACACTTAATTTTCTTAAGAATTAATAGTAACAAAAAGAACAATTTAAAATGAATTATAATGGATATTTATTTATAATATTTGACATACAATCGGAGCAGTTAATAGACAATAGTAATTAAATAAGCATTGATGAGTTTATAGGCAAAATTTGGACTCTTTTACAAAAAAAAAAAAAAAAAAAAAAAAAAAAAAAAAAAGTCTCAAAATTGAACCTACAAGCAAAAAGTAGAAAAAGTATTGAAATCCTGTTAAATCAAAATAATTATAAAAATTTATTTATGGCCATTCACTCCTTTCAATTACGGTAGATGAGGTGCCTTCGTAAGTAGTGTCGCGATCGTAAGGAATTTTCAACCACGAGTATCCTAATATACTGTGCTGGAGATCGTAGTGCTCATTTGTTGCGTTGTTCCATTTTTTATCCTCAAATTTGTGAGCTCCATAGGGTGCCTTCCTCCTATTGTTCCTACCGCGCGATGCTGGTCGATTTGTTGGTTGATAGCCTCCTCGGTTTTGCTGTGGTGGTGGTGGTGGTGGTGGTGGTGCTTGGTAAGCCGGGTAGTTTTGCGGTGGTGGTCCTTGATATTGCGCTGCTGGATATTGCATTGGTGGTCCTGGATATTGCGGTGGTGGTCCTTGATACATCGGGTAGCTTTGATATGGCGGTGGTTGATAATAACCACCAGGTCCTTGAGGATGCGAATAGATCTTCGAAAAAAATTTCACCATTAATTTTTATTTCAATTTTTTTCAACCAAGAATTTATTCCTATTCAATTGATAATTTAATTAAATAAAAAAATTTATTAAAATTAATTTAGGAGGTATATCATTAATTAAAATTATGAAACTCAAGTTAGCGCAGACGTCTGAAAATTTTAAGAGTTTGTTTTTTTATTGAAAATCATTAAAAAAAAAAATTTTTTTTTAAAACGTCATGTGTAAAAAAATTTTAAAAACTAAAAGTGCAATTTTTTTTTAAATATCTTTTTGTTATAATTTAATAAATTAAAAAGATCGGATAACTTCAATGACATTGAAATTAGTTGTCACTTGATAATTTTTTAATTTTCTTTAGAAAAAAAATTTGTTTTAAAAAATTGACAAGAAATTTTAAAAAATTAAAAATGTTAATTTTAAAGCTAAATTAAATGTCAAAATTTTAAAATAAACAATTAACTTACCGCATGAGCCGAAAGAACCACCAAAGTGGCAAAAATAGTAGCACTGACCATTTTTGAAAAGTTTTCGGATTAACTTCAAATTGAAAGTACTCGCACTAAACACTTGCTCGTCTTTTTATTCATATCCTTAATCTAAAAATTCTTTTGTTCTTAAAATTTAACTTCAAGTCATTAGCAGACAATAGATTCTCAAAAATTGGAATTACCACCGATAAAAAATACATCGCCATTTTGATAATTATAATCCATCAAAAAATTCTATTGTTCTTCACTATCTGGCGAATAAAAAAATTCAACGTTATCTTTCACACACGGGAATTCTGTAATTCAATAAAATCAAAACTAAAAATCAGAACTAAAAATTTTTCTTTGTCTCAAATGCGTATAAAAGACTGACGCGTAAAACAGTTTTTGTTTATTATCTGCAACAGGGTTTTCAAACATGGCCGCTACCATGATTCTTGCTATTTGCATGGCGCTTGCTACCAATGCAGTGAGTTAATTAACTAAAATTTCTAACCTCAACTTGTCAATAATTTTTTTAATTGTTAATTTAATTTTTTATAGGTTTATTCGCATGCCAAACCTCAATATCAACGACAGGTTGATGGGGGTCCTCAAGGAAATGCGTTACCAAGTAATTTTTAATAATTTAAAAATCAGCTGTTTTTGAATAATTAATTTTTTATAAATAATTCTTTGGAACAAATTTATTTGTTAAAGAAAATTAAAAATTTGCTGACAGCTGAATTAAATGTCATAAATTTTCCTATAAAAATTTATCTAATTTAATTAATCAATAAAATTAATAAAAAATATTTCTAATTTGTAAATTTTTAATTACATTAAAGAAGTCGTGGATTTAATGAGACGAGCAACAGCACAATCAAATAATAATCAAGCAGGACCTTCAATGAATCAAGAAAATAATATGAACGATCAAAGACCAGCTCAGAGTCCAGCTGGAGATAATGATTATAGTAAAGAACCTGTTGCAAACCCAGGAAACGGTTATGCTACAAGTCCAAGTTATCCTCAAGGACCAGCAGGTTACACAGCACCTTATTCATGGGGCGGCTATCCAAACTATGGTTACCAACCAAATCCTTGGGGTGGATATCCAAACTACGGATATCAACCAGCTCCAAACTATAATGCTCCTGACAATAGTCAATCGGAACACAGTGGTTTTCATCAAGTTCAAACTAAAAAAATTGATGATAAAATTAAGGATTCTCATACTCTCGGCCTCGATGTCTTCGGAGTACATCTCGGACATGGTCAGCTTAATCATCAGATCACCAGAAAGGGACAAGAAGTTACGACTACCTACGAACATGCCTGGTAAGCGATTTCAAGTGTGGAAGGCTGAATCAAATGCAGTAACAAGGCTACAGATTCTCCAAAAAAATTCATTTTTTTAATGAAATTTTAGAATTAATATATAAATTTTTGTTCTAAAAATGTTCACTTTGATAATCAATAAATTCATTATTAAATATAATTATGTTTGTCTTATTTTACGTGCTCAAAGGTAAAAGAGCTTAATAAATTAGCTAAGATTTAATAGAGATTTGTGGTGAAAGGGCGTAAAAAAAAAATTTATTTTAAAATTGTCTGAAACGTAAAAATCTGTGAAAAAAAAAAAAAAAAAAAAAATTGGTATCCTAAAGCTATAAAAGGGCGTATCTCAAGACAAACGCCCTTTCAGTTTTTTAAAAAAAGGCTCAAGTTTTTTTGATAATTAAATATCAATAGCTTCACTTGAAGAATATAAAAATTATTTTTTTATTTTTTTTTAACAAGAAATTTTGTTCTAAAAAATTACTCTTATAAAATTGGATTTTTAATCTATTAAAATTCCAACATGTCAATTTTTTTTTTGCCACAATTTATTTGTCAAAAAAATTATTAAAAATTTGCTAAATTAATTTTCATTTTTTTTTTTTTTATTATAAATTAAATTTTTTTTTTTAAATTAACTCCAAAAAAATTAATTCAAGAAAAAAAAATCTTGAATAAAAAGTTTTTTTTACTATTTTTTTTTTCTTGATAATTAAAAATTATTTTTTTGGTTTAACAATTTTTCTTATCGAGATATTATTTTTTAAATTAAAAATATTTTATTCAAATAAAATTGAATTGTAAAAATTTTTGCAAGAAGAATTTTTTTCTTTTGGGATAATTTAATAAAAAAACAAAATTTAAGTTTAAAATGATAATTGTAAATTTATTGAGGCGTTTAAAATATTATTTCATAATTAAATTAACAATTATTTTTTGAAGTAATTGACAGTATGTGTCGTCTGGGATTCTTTAGTTGTTTCACCGGTAGTGAATATATTGATATCCCCGAAAAATGGAATGCGAGGAATGGTAGATTTCGAATTAATGTTCTCCGTTGAACGGGTATGATTCGACTCAGTAGATCCGTGACCTGCTCTTTGTTGCCATTCATTCATTTCGTAGTTCGCTGTAAATAAATTATTAAAAATTCATCAATTATTTTTTTTTTAACAAATAATTTATTTATGTCTACGTGTGTAATAAATTAGCTTAATTATAATTAATTTTATTAATAAAAAAAAAAAAAAAAAAAAAAAAAAAAAAAAAAATACAAACATCCTGGATTGTAGCCGTTGTAGCCGTCATAGCCGTCATAGCCACTGTATTGAACAATTGGCTGCGTGACAGCTTGTGAAAATATCTTAAAAAAAAGTTAATCAAAATTAAAAAATTAAATGAAATAAAAAAAAAAAAAACTTACCGCAGCAAATACCATTAAGGTAGCAAGAATTGTTAGCTTAGCCATAGCTTCTATTCAATCCACCAACTAGCTTGTAAGGTCAATAAATTTGCACTGTGACAAATTTTTGGAGCCCGGTCTTTTTTATTTTAATTGCAAACAATGAAATTTTATTCAATTAATTCACTTTATTGTTCACTCCCAAAGACAAAAGATTTTTAGAAAAATCCCGTCGTTAGTTTATCTATCGTGGAATTCCCCGTTTGAAAGCGTCATTGTGCTTTGTCAAATTTTTCGGGACGATAATTAAAGATTAATTATTTAAGTACAAGGTCAATTGAGACAAAAGAATTGTCAAAAATTATTATTGTAAATTTTATGGATCTTTTGTGACGGATTTTTTTTTTTTTTTTATCAATTATCAAAATTATAAATTTACTAAACCTTTAAATTTCTCAAGTTTAATTTTTTAATTTCAATAATTTCTAGCCCTGCAATAATTTTTAATAACTTTTTTTTAGTAATTAAAAATTTCTTCATTTAACCTGCAATAAAAATAAAATTTAAAAAAAATAAATTCAGAAAAAATATAATTTATTAACCTTACTGTACTTAACTCATAATTAACAAAAAAATACTTTAATTTAATAAAAATGGTGGGCCTGTGGCCATAATTCTGTTCTGATAAACTGCAGCGGTGACAAACCGAAGAATAATCCCGGAATAAATTGGAAATCTCATTCTAAACTCCTTCGACAGAAGAACCATGACTATTTTTTCCGTGCAAGAATATTTGACAAAAGATTCAGCGAGGAGATCCGAAACTTTGGCACTGACTTTGTTGTCGTAGTCAACAACACGGTAGCCGAGCATTTTAAAAATTTCCCCCTCGCATTTCTTCGCAAAGCAGTGCAAGTCTCTGAAAGAAGAAATAACTCGCTGATTAGCGGGGGAAGAAACAAGCTTGCACATTTTAAGCCTGACAATTTCCCTGACCAGGCAGTAAACAATGTTCCTGAACAATTGCATAAGATAGACCAGCTTGGGATCCATGAATTTCATCCTATCAGTGTAAATCTCCAGGACTGTTTTTTGCTCGTACATCTTGTTGATGTCTTCTTCGGAAATCGTCAAGTCTATTTCCAAGGTAGCTTCGTCGATAAACAGCTGGATGCCAAATAGATGACTCTGGTGCTTCGGGTACTCTATCAAGAACTTAATCATCTTCTTCGCCCGGAAAATCTGGTTATCTAGCTTGCCTTTTTGGTAGTAATTCCTGAATGCGTCCTGGATTATGCAGTCGTACATGTCGAAGTCAGTTGGATTGCTCATCAGCTTAAAATCATTGTGCAGGATCACTTTTACCAGGTCAAGGTTCTCATTTCTTACAGCGTGTCTTAGAATCTGGAGATTGAAAACTGTGTCGTCGCTCAGCACCTCCGGGTACATTTTAAGCATCAAGACTATTATTTGATGGCTGCTGTGAATCACTGACTTGTAAAATAGTTGCTGTTTTATGTCATGCCACTGCGGCAAGGTTGCTAATTCTATTATTTTTGATCTTATGGCGGCTAAATTGTCTGCTTCTATTTCTTCTAACATGTTTAAGTATATTTGGTATGGATTTTTTGAATCCATTATTTAAATAAATTTATTATTAATTATTTTGCTTCATTAATTGTTAAAGAAACAAGAAACTGGGACTTGTTTACTTTCGGATGACAAAATGGCGGGCCTTAGGGTAGTTTACATGTAAAATGTCGGAAGAAATGGTTACGGGTTTTGCCAACAGATGGCGATATATGTAACCTTTTAAAAAATTTCTTTAAACTCATTAATTAGAATATTAAAATAATAAATTTTTAATTCATCAAAATAATTAAAAAAAAAAAAAAAAAAAATTAAAAACTGCAATAAAGAAATGATTAACAATTTTATTATTTAAAATTTACCACACTATTAATAAAAAATGTATTTAAAGGTATAAAGGTGCTTAAATAAAATTACTAGGTGCACAAGCAGCGTCATAATATTTTTCTAATCTCCTTAAATCGCCTAAAAACCCTAAAAACTACGTTTTGCCTTTCTTGAACCGCTGACGCGCCTGCGCTTTGCTGTACTTCGGATGCTTTTCGCTCTGCTTGTCAGTCTCTTCGCTCTTGTCATCTTGCTTGGAATTTTCCTCGAGCAAGTCGAACGGCGGTTCCAACAACGATTTTCTCTGACATTTAACAAAGTATCTGAACCCTTTGGCGATTCCGAACCCGATCATCGCTATTGATATAGTCAGCAGCGCCATCAACAGCGGATGCTGCAGTTTATATATAATTAATTATTTTGTAATTTATTTAAAAAAGTTTTATAAATTCTTACGGTCAAAGTCGGTTTGTTGGTGAACACATAATCGGCTATGACAACTATTACGCCTAAAATAATTCCGATTCCAGCTCCCAGCCACGGAATTTGTTGATCAGCTGATGTTAATTAAATATTTATTTATTAATTTAATTTAATTTAATTTAATAGAGTCAAAAAATACCTCTTTGGTCTTTGATTAATGATCTAGATGCTTTGTTGATCGCTTCCATTATATCTGGATCGTTTGGTTGCAAAGATAATGCTTGTCTGTAAGAATGCAGTGCGTCGTCAAACCTAAATGTATAGAATTCGACTTCTGCTTTGCGGTAATAGCCCTGCAATTTTTTTTTTTTTTTTTTTTTTTTTTTTTTAATTAAAAAAATTAATTTGTAAAATCTATAAGCGCAATTTTTTAAAATATTTTTTAGTTTTAATTTAAGAAATTAAAAATAATCAAAAAATTATTATTATAAAATTATGTACCTTGGTCCAATCTGGCTTCAATTTTATGGTCATCATAGCATCTTCCATTGCAAAATGATACTGCTGCATTTTTAAAAACACGAAAGACCGGTTGCTGTACAAAGAGTAATTGCTAGGATTTATTTTAATTGCATGTGTGTAATGAAACATTGCTTCAGGATATTTTTGCTGTCGGACACAATTGTTTCCATCTTCTTTTAATTTTTGGACCTGGAAAAAATAATTTATTTATTTATTTCATAAAATTTTCAATGTCATTAAATTTCTGATTTTTTTTTTTTTTTTTTTTTTAATTTTATTTATTATTAATAATTAAATTTCATTAAAAAAAAAAAAAAAAAAAAAAAAAAAAATGAAAAAAAACATCTGATGAGTGACAGAAAAATTTTTCAATAAAAAGTAACTTACCTTATCTTCTTCTTCAGACATTTTTATAAATAAATATTTAAATAACTTTATTCCAACAAAAATATAATTAGTTTAATTAGAAAAAACACGTGGTTAAATTATTAATTATTTGTTGATAATTTTTTTAGTAAAACTGCAAGATGACAGTCATCTGTCTGGATAAAAATACAGACATGCGCGCTGAGGTTTGTTTACTGCGCTTGCGCGAGAAATATGGCTGCTGCGCGGGAAATTCGTATGAAAATTAAGTTGACCGACATTTAAAAATTTAAATAATTTATTTTATTAAAAAATTTAGCAATAAAAAAATTTTTTTTTAAATTGCACGTATAGTTTTTAAAATTTTTAACATGTAGAATTTTTTTAAAACAATTTTTCAATAAAATAAATTATAAAAATTTTCAGATGTCAGCTGATTTGTCATAAATTTTTAATAATGTTTATTAATCACTAAAACACTCTTAAAAAAAAATATTTATTAAAGAAAAAAGCCAGTCATAGCGCTAGCTATCAGAACCATAAAAAAACATAGTTCCTGTCATGAATCCCTCCGAAATTTCCTAACATTTAATCGCATTAGCGTCACGGATTAATAATAGATAAGTCAAATAAAATGACATTTCAAACAAAGGGTGTTTTATGAACCAAATATTAAGCTGTCAAGAAGAATCTTTCTTTCCCTGCGAAGCATTTATCAAAAATGGTGGTGATAGACAACTTATCAAAGTCAGACATCCAGCTTCTGAGGTTGATGAGTTCGATGTATAAATTGTTTGGACTTGCGCCAATTTCGATGCTAGAGTTTCCGATTTACCGGAACCACAAGAAAGATATCGGAGTGGAATTTTCTCCAAGTTCCTCAGCATTGATCATAAACTCAATCGGGCTGCTGATCTTGCTGCCGTTCGAAGTGTTCTACCTTTACGGGAAGTTCACCCAAGAGTATCACGAAGAATCGCACCTGCGCTACCACTTCGACATCTTTTTCCGGATCAACGTGATCTCCATCCAGATTATCCTGATCCTGATCTTCAGCATCAAGCGCCAGGAGATTGCAGCGATTTTGAACAGCCTGCTGTTCTTCGAGAGTGATCTGGTGAGAAACCTGAGGGACCTGGACCAGCTGCACACTGGACAACACCAGCACCTGGCAGTCTTGATAGCTTACCTGCTGATTAGCTCGGTGCTGATGTTCAACAAGCTGATGGTCCAAGACACTCTGCAGGCTGTCGTCAACGTGCTCCCAAAGTTTGCTATCAGGAACCTGATGATCCAGTACACGATTCTGCTAATTTTCATCAAGAAGAAGTACTTCAGCTTGAACGAGTCGCTGCTGGTGCTGACGAACCGTAGCGGCCAAATGTGCTATCCTTTTATTTCTGTTTTTGATCCTCCGTCGGAGGAAACTGTCCTCGACTATGTGGTCTTTATTAGGAAGACTTACTCCAGCTTGAGCGGAATCAGCAACAGCATTGCACAATTCTACTCTATTCCCATGCTGGTTTCGTTGGTGTACTACTTCTTAGGCGCTGTTTATGTTGGATACCTCTTTGTGTCCTCCATTGGGGATTATTTGGTTGATAAAACTGGAGGAGGAAAGATCCCTGATTGCATTGATCATGTGCTCCTTTTTATAATGTGTATTTATCCTACTATTATTCTGGCTAATTCTGTCACGGCTATTTATGAAGAAGTAAGTTATTAAAATTTGTTAAATTTTAAGGTAAAAGAGCGCATAAAAAAAAATTATATACTTATTAAAATTACAGATGAAAAGAACAACCAAGATAATTTACCAATTAACTTCAGTGTATGCCAAACATACCGGAATATCATATGAGGTAATTTTTTTTTTTTTTTTTTTTTTTTTTTTTTTTCCATTTTCACTTGACACAATTTTAACCACTAACACTTCCAGCTAGAACAATTTTCCATGGAATTATTTCATCAAGACGTCTCCTTTACAGCCTTCGAAATGGTTCCTTTGGACAACAGTCGGCTGACTTCAGTAAGTATCAACATTTAGATTGTAAAATAAAAATTAAATTAAATGTAAACTTTTAGGTATTCAGTATAATGCTCACCTATATAATTATCCTGTTTCAATCAGATGACAAACAAGGCGTTGACCGTCAAGAATTTATTAAAAATTAATCCGATAATTATAGTGTTTTAGAATGACCTAAAAGGCCGCCCATAAATCAAATTAAAAAACCGATAGATTAGTAATCTATCAGCACCTCGAAGGAGCAGATAGCTTTTCCGCAAAATGAAGAACCTTCTAAAGTTTTTAAACTCCCAAAAAACTTCCGTCAGCTTCATAGTAACATTCTTCAAAATCTTCGGCCTCGCGCCCTTTGAAGTAGTGTTTCCCAATTCGGAGCAGAAAATATTCCTGCGCTCTTCAATCAAAGACCAGGTGTACAGTTTTCTGCTGTCGATCCCCTGCGTAGCGTTGCTGATCAGGCTGGTGGTGAACTATAGCACAATCATGCCTAAATTGGTGCTGAGAAAGTTGGTGACGATCAACCTGTCCTGGATCTCGTCGGTAATTTTGTGGTACTACTGCTTCAACCACCAGAAGATCATCAGAATTTTAAACGACCTTCTGGACTTCGAGCAGGACTTAATCAGCCAGTTCAACAGGTCAGTTTCTCGTCGCAATACCAGAAACTACGAAATCGTATCATTTATTACAGAAGTGGTCCTGATGATTCTCCAGGTGATACCTTTCGTTTTTGAAGCCGTGGCTTCTAACGACTGGTGGTTCGTAATAATGGTGCTGTCTGGATTCATCATCAACATCCTGATGCTCCAGCACACCATTCTGGTGCACTACGTCAACAAAAGGCTGAATTACACCAACGAGCTGCTTTTGTTGCTGGTTGAAAATCATGGATGCAGCGATTTGATCTTCGTCAAAAGCTCAACGCACAATGAACTCATCCTCAGGACTATAACTTTGCTGAGACAGCACCAGAGGAGGCTACTTGTCATCTTCAAGGACTTGACAGACTTCTTTGAATGGCCCATCTTGCTGACTATTATTATTTTCTGCATCAGACTCATTCTCTACTCCTACAAATTTGCAAAGCGAGTCATTTTCTTCAACCAAGATATTCCTCTGATATCCTTTATCTGCGAGCCCACGACTATGGTCAAGGAAATTTTCATCATCGTAATTTTTACCAACCAGATGACTCTGATCACCAGTGAGGCTAGTAACTAGCCATTTCTAATCCTAAATCTTGCCGTAGGAATTTTTTCTATGAAAAATTCCGACTTAAAAATCATTTTCTTTGTTCCAATTGAGGTTATGTTTTGTTTTCTTACAGACAAAGAAGACTGGAGAGATTATTTTCGAGGTTATGGATGCTTACTCAACCCACGGAGGGATACAATCTCAGGTAATTATTTTTAATAATTTTTTAAACTTTCATTTACACCTTAAAATTATTTTTTTTTTGAGCTGAAACAATTTGCAATAGAAGTTCTGCACAGAAAAATACCGGACTCCATTTTTGGGCTTTTTAAAATCAATGGCGGTCTTGTTACAGCCGTAAGAAATTAATATTTTATCAATTAAATGATATTTAAATTTTAATAAAATTTTTTTCAGATCACCGCTTCAGTGATCACATATTTGGTGATCCTCGTTCAGTTCAATTACAATTTGGACGTAATTGACGCTTAAAGTTATGCAATAAAAATTTAATTTATAATTTAAATTAATTTTTTTCTTACATTGAATTTTTAAGTTGAATTTAGAAATAACTAATTTTCTCCCCTCTGAAATTTTTAAGATAAGGATAACGTATCTGAAAATTAAGGTATTGTTTTCTGATTTAACTTTCGAATAGATAAAACATATCAGTAATGACTCCGACGCGACAAAAGTAACAGGTAAACAAAATATTTTTTATTAAGAGCAATAAGATTTTAAAAGTATTAATTTTTTAGGAACAAAATGGCGAGTTCATTTTATCTAAAAGTCAACTTGATAGAAGCAGTTGAAAAATCACAGACGGACTTGCTCAAAAAAATAGTTTCATCGATGATAATAACCTCGCATCCGCAATGGCAAAGCGACAATGGCTACGAATTTCTCCGTGCATTGGTCAGAAAAAATTTGTCTGCATTAACCGAGGTAATTTTGTTGAAGAACCCGGATGTTAATAGTTTTGAAGATTTAGACAATCCGACGCCTTTGCAAATAGCGGTGAAGAATCAAAATTTGATAATTGTCAGGCTTCTTATTCAAAATGGCGCAGATGTGAACCCTAAAGCTCGAGAATCTGCGAATCCTCCGCTCGCTATTGCCTACAAAAGCCTTTATTTGCTGGAAAAAGAGAAGGAAGTTTATCAAAGATTAAAAGTTGAAAGCCAATCTTTGCCTTTTTCCGCAGAAATCATCAGCGGAGTGATGAAGCGTCGCTGTTTTATCAACGACCGGTTGTTTGAAAATGCGCAGGAAATTTTTGAATTACTGCTGAGGCACGGCGCTAGTGTCAACGTTAAATATGGCGGAAAGAAGAATCTTCTTATTGACGCGGTCAGGTATCGGGACACCATTTTCATAAAAATGATCTTAGAAAATTATCGGCCGGATTTTAATGTCACTTTTGAGAAAAACTGCTGGCTGTTCGACGTGATTTTGAGCGAGAAATACTTGAATAAAATTTCTAAGGAGGTTTCGTATAATTTGTACGAGTTCAAGTTTAATATCAATGAAGTTGTCAAGATCTTTGTCCGCCATATTGTTAAGCTAGAGAGTATGAAGGCTCTGAAGTTGTCTGAGGGAAATGAAAGAGCCATTTCTATGATCGATAAGATTGTGTTTTATAGGAACAAGTGCAGGGAAGAAGTTTCTAAAATGAAGAACGATTATTTTTATGTTAATCCAGATTTGTGTGTTTATAGTATTTTAGTTTCTAACCTTAGTTTAGTGGAGTCTGTTAGTAGTGAGGTTATGGAAGAAGTCAAGTCCAAGGAGTTTAAATTCGAGTATCCGATTTATGCAAATGATCTTATTGAACGCTTATTGTTAATTATTTAGGAACGAAGTAAAGGGTGTGAAAATATTTGAATTAATTTTTAAAAACTAATTTCTTTAAATAATTTTAGATAATAAAAATATTAATCTATTTATAAAATTAGAAAATTTTTTAATTTATAATTAGTATTAATATATTGTATCATAAATAATTAAAATTGTAAAAAGTAAAGATGAAACTAATATTGTAACGCTCTAATTTTTTTTATCACTAATTAGAGAGCGTTTATTATTATTATTATTATTATTATTATTATTATTATTTAATAATTAATAACTTTCAATAACTATTTACGATAAAATAATGTATTAAATAATAAATTTTTGTATAAATATTTAAAAAAAAAAAAATAATTGTTTTAGATAAAATTGAAAATTTTTTTTTAATTTTTACAATTAAAATTTTTTTGAAAAATAAAAGAAGAAATAAATATTATTTGATAAAATTAAATTTTTTCCCGCTTATAAATAGCAAGAATTAAAAAAATAAAAGAAAGTATCGTTACGGATCGCGTATATAACATATGATACAGCGCGTAGATGTGAAAGATGTAGTTAAATCTCGTAAATGTAAAATATATCTAAGGTATAAAAGTCGTGATGACCTAGAATGCAACAAACTATCAAGTTAAGAGAAAAAGGCATGAAAGAAACTCAGAGCACACCTGTGTAGCTAACTGTACGTACGTATTGTAAATAAATTTATCGATGTGTGCGCTCGTTGAATTTTAAGTAGGAAAAGCCGAAAGGAATGTGAAGTAATATAACTACGATCTTGCTAACAATATTATCAGACACCTGTCAGAGTTACCTAGCTAATGTCGACTCTGTTATTGTTCAGTGATTTATTTTAAATGATTTGTTGTTTTGACAGTGAAAATAAAATAGTTCAAAAATGCCGGATAGTATTGAAGAAAATATTCGACGGGTTTTAGGAGGATTTAAATTGGATGATGGAGAAGAAATTTGTGATTATCCTCTGGGACAGCAGAATGAAATTATTGGTAGCTATTTTTTTTTTTTTATCTATCTATTTTTAATTGTGGAAATTTTAATTTTATAAAATAAATCCCGGAATAATTTCCAGAAACAAAAGGAATAAAACCAACATCAACCTCCAATTACTTGCCAATATGTCAAAAAACAGTCACCTACATAGTAGCAACAGTAATAATAAACGACAAAGATCAAGTGCTGATGATTCAAGAAGCAAAGGCATCCTGTGCCGGAAAATGGTACTTACCTGCTGGCAGAGTCCAGCCGAATGAGTCGCTGATAGCAGCAGTGAAGCGGGAAGTTCTGGAAGAAACCGGGTTGACGATGGAGCCCAAGTCGTTGCTGATGGTCGAGTGTGCCAGCGGTTCTTGGTTCAGGTTCGTCATGCTCGGTGATGTCACCGGCGGAGTACTCAAGACACCCGACCAAGCTGACCAAGAGTCCTTGCAAGCGTCGTGGGTCAGCAATGTTGATGATTTATCGCTTAGATCAACTGATATCTTGCCTCTGATCCAGCGTGCTAGGGATCACAAGAGTGGAGGTAATCCACCTTGGCATTTACCTCTGCTGCCAGTTGAAAAATCTTGGAGCAAACTTGTCATACGGCTTATTGTCTGTATAAAAAGAAAAGCTACGTAAGTTTTTTTTTTTTTTTTTTTTTAATTGTTTTGATAATTAAATTGAAAATTTTACTTGAATAATTTTTTTTAGCAATCGGATGCATGTTTTGATATCGGAAAAAAATTATTTACATTTACCGATTTGTGAAATTAATCCAAGCAAGAATTTACATTCAACTTTACATAAATTTATGGTGGTAAGTCCCAAAAAAAAAATTTTTTTTTTTTTAATAGTAATTAATTACTTTTTTTTTTTTTTTTTTTGTAATAATTAATTAATTTTTTTATTAAAATTTTTCTTCAAAAAGGAAATTTTTGGCGACAATGTAGCTCAACACAGACCTCATGGATTATTATCAGTAGAATACAGCGGAGAACAACCAGGCGACGGTGTTTGCTTCACAATACTAGTGTCATTCCGTCCAGCTCTTGAAGAAGTTCCTATCATGGGGAAATATATCTGGCATGAAGTCAGCAAAAATATTGCTGAGTTAATTGCTACGAGGTTACCTCGCAATATGGCTATACCATTGAATGTTGTTCGCTGATTGATTTTTATATACAAACATCCACCTGGAATTTTTTTATTGTCTAGTTTTGTAATAAGTTATTAATTGTATTAATTTTTTAAGCGGTAGAAAATAAGCCAAAAATTTCCTTGATCAAACAAAAGAATTTTTTTTTTTTTAATATATAAGTAATTTTTAATCCTTTTGTTTCTTCAGCTATAATTTAAGTTTTTAGATTAAGTTAATTCATTAAAAAAAAAAAAAAAAAAAAAAAAAAAAAAAAAGGATTAATTTTAAGTACTTATTGTTGAAAATTTTTAATTATATTATAAACTTGTAAAAATAAAATTAATTTTTTTTGTAGATACTAATAAACAGTAATTGAAAAAAAAAAATTTTTTTTTTAATTATTTAAACTTTCCAAAAAAAAAAAAAAAAAAAAATTATTAAAATGATGAAAATCCAAACATACCACAAAAGATAAAATCTTATGAGTTAAATATACATTTTTCAATACTCACCAATTCTTAGAACCCAATAAATTGCTATAGTCTTTGTATAATCCCAAAATTAACTTCTACATTACAGTAAGTATACTTTTGAGCAGTTAATACTCTCGTAAAAGTCAGTATAGCGCTGTCGGCCGGTAAAAACACTTGTTGACTGTTTGGGACACTCCAAAAAAATGGATTTTCACTATTCCAAAGTAAAATATAAATTATAAATTATTACAAATAATAATTATTAATAAAACAATTTTTTTACCTATTTAGATTGTCTGGATTGTATTAATTGTAGCAATAACTAAAGTGACGACCGATGATATTGGTGAAATTTTTAAAACGAAGGACTACATAAGATTCATGAAATGTGTCCAGATGAAAACTCCTGACTGTCTGACTGTTACCTTGCCGTATTCCATGAGTAGCAATGGGATTGTTGAAAAATACTATAAGACAGAAGATGAAATTCAGGTAATTAATATTTTTGATCTAAAAAAATTTTATTTAATTTTTTAAAATAAAAAAATTCTTTAATTTAAAAAAACTAACTTGATTTTTTTTAGACAAAATTGTACGAGCTGCAAGCATCCTTGCAATACATCCCGCAATGCTGGAAAGTAGTGCAACCATTGCTGTGCATGATCTTCCGTCCTCAGTGTCTGAACGACCACGTGGAGCTTCCATCCCAGGAAATGTGCCGAAGAATAGAAGAGCCCTGCAGGATCGTCTTCGAGGATCTCATGTGGCCCGAGTTCATAAACTGCAGTAACAGGGATCTCTTCCCGCAGCAGAACAACCAGCCGCACCTCCCAGTGGACTTTGACTCTTCAAGTTTTTGCTTAGCACCGCTGGTGCGGACCAACGATACCCGCATTACAATCGAAGGACTCGAAGGCTGCGGCTTTCCCTGCAGAAACGCTCTCTTCAGCGAATCCAAGCACTGGGAAACCCACCAGCTGATCTTCTGGTCAGCCATTTTCTGCGTTTGCTTCAACTTGGTCGCGACCTTGACGTTCCTGATCAACTGGCCAGCTGGAACCCACTCAGACCGCGCTATTTTTTACATCAACTGCTGCTTCCTGGCCTCTTGCATCGGGTGGCTTCTCCAATTCACCGGCATCAGGGAGGAGATTGTCTGCCGCCCGGATAACACTCTGAGAATCGCTGAGCCTACTGGAGATAGCTCAGCTTGCATTGCAGTCTTTGTTTTGATTTATTTCTCTCTTCTTGCTGCCATCATCTGGTTCGGAATTCTCATCTTCATCTGGTTCATGAGGTTCGACGAGACTGCGCCTAAAAAGTATGATATTAAGTCTCTTTGGTTTCATCTTGTTGCTTGGGGGATTCCCGCTTCTTCTACGACTTTAATTATTGAGTTTTTGGATGTTATTGATGCAAATAGTATGACTGGAATTTGCTTTGTTGGATATCGACATTTTTATTTGCTTCATCATTTTGTCTTTCTTCCGTTTTTTATGGTTGCTCTTGCTGCAGCAGGATATATTATTGCAGGTTTGAATTTTTTAAATATATTTATTTTACAAGTATTTGAAAATAAAATAATTTTTGTAATAAAAATCTAAAAAAATTATCTATTAATTTTACTAACTAATTGTCATAATTTTCAGACTCCAATTGGAGTATAGAAACTCCACCAAAAGATAAAAAGTCCCAACGCATGCCAATTTCCAAAATAATATACTTGTCGCTTCCCGTATTACTGGCAGTTTTTGTCGCATTTATTTGCCATGTATGGGAAGGAATAAAGTTGCCCCAGTACATTGAGGACTTTAAAAGCTATATTATGTAAGTATAATTTTTATTTATAATTAATAACTTAAAAAAAAAAAAACTATTAGTACTTACAGTTTTGTTGTTTTTAGATGCTCAATTTTGAACAGAATGTCAGAGGCGATAAGAAGCAATCTCGAAATGGACTCCAAGTGTGAATTAAAATCCAGCCCAGATGTTGTGAAGCTCCATTTGCAAATATTGACACATTTCTTTGCTGGAATTTGTATGTCGCTGTTTATTTTCGAAAAGCGCTCGCTTTATTTGTGGAGAAGTTTCTTCCGGCGGTAAATTATTTTTTTCAATTATGATTATTTAATTAATTAATTATTCAATAAAATGAATTATTAAAATTTTTAAATGTCGGCTAAGTTAATTTTCATTAATTTAAAAATTTTTTTATTCTTACAGGATATTTGAAAGAAAATCAAATAATGAAAATCTTGACGACGGAATGGAAGTAGGTCAGGAAATGTTATCCCTGAGAAGTAGATTTAACAGTTAGATATTAAATTGTACAAATAATGAATTGTCGATAGTAATTAAATTAGCTTAATTATACCTGTAAATAATTTATTTTTAAAAGTAGATTGTTAGGAAATTATTTAAATAGTTGATAAAAAATTTTTAGTCAGTGATTTAATTTTTGTTTTGGAGCATAATAGAAAAAAAGCTGACATTTGACATTTTTTTTTTTTTTTTTTTTTTTTTCAAGCTGTGTCAAAAAAATTTAATTGTACAAAAATAATTTGTCAGGTATCAACTGATTTTATTTTTATAAAAATCAATTATTATAATTAATAATTTTACCTCTATTAAAAAGCGCTTCCATCATTGTCAAATTTTATCGGGTGAAAATAAAAAAAATGTTTTTAATTTGTACAAAAATTGACGGATTGAAATAATTATTATATTATAATTAAAAAGGTTAATATTTAAATAAAATTAATAATTTTAAATTTCTAAAATTATTTTCTAGAAAAAAATACAATAATTAATTAAAATCGACAATTTATATCATGCGAATGCAGCGCCGCGGCCTTGAAACACACTGCCATGTGCAAAAACAAAATGGGGGCGGTTGAATCGAAGACAGGTAGAAAAATTACTACAGTGCGGGCTTTTATAACAAACTATGAATGAAAATGGAAAAAGGTGGAAACGTTTTTATTTTGTTTGAAAAATATTGATTAAAATAAAATCTTATTTATTGAAAAAAAAATTACATTTCTTCTTTAATAAATTTAAAAATCTAAATAAAATTTATATTCACCAACAAAACCATAAAAAACAAACCCAATAATAATAATAATAATAATAATAATAATAACCAAAAATCACCTTCCCAGCGTTTTAATCAAAATTAATTCCTCAGGATTAAAAAACTCGACCAAATTTCTACAAAACCTCTCTGGCAACTCGCGAAAAATCCTTTCCAGAATTTTCTGCGCAGCCTCCCTGAGGTCCTTGTACCCTTGCGCACGCTCCAGTTTATAAACAAGCATATTCCCGTACAAGGGAAAGTTTACAGTCAACATTTCCACGTCCTTGTTAGAAAGCTTCTTCATTTTTCTCATTTTTCTAGCAATGAGCCCGAGGGGTTTTTCGAGAAAGTCAAAACAGCTTAATCCAGTCAAGGGATCGCAGGAGCTCTTCATCATCTGAATTTCTTCCTCGCACTTTTCGCTAAACTGTAGATCTTGACTAATCACATCAAAATTACTGGAGGAAACATAAAACTCAGCAATTATTAATTTAACAATGTGTTGCTGGATGATAAAGCAGCACTTTTCCGAGGAATTAACATCAACGGGGAGCTGGTTCTTCCTGTCAAGAAGATTGACATCGCAGCCAGCGTCAAGGAGCTTCTGGAGCACCTCAGGGTTGCCATTCTCCATGGCGAGATGAAGAGCAGTGCGGTTGGTCTCGTCCCGGTTATCCAGCTTGATGGTCGGGTTCTTCAGCAAGATCTCCATGGTTTGTTGATTGCACTTGAATTTGTGCTTGGAGATAACACAAGCTTTAAGAGGAAAAGTGACCTGGCCTTTGCTAACAGTTACCTTGTTGATGTTAGCGCCGCTGTCCACCAGGAGCTGGGTCATCAGCGCGTTGTCATACCTGAGGGCCGCGAGCAGCGGCAAGGTGTGCGGAAAAACCTCGTGCTGGTTGTTGACAGCTGCTCCTTTTTTTATCAAAAACCTAGCGACCTCCTGGGCGTTCATTTCAGCTGCCATCTCCAGCGGCGTGTGGTTCATTTTAAAAACAGCTGACTCGTAGCGCTTCTGGTTGACATTTGCGCCAGCTATCACTAGTTTTTCTACGAACTTCAAGCTCCGCATGTGCACAGCGGAAAATATCACCGGGCCCATGTCCTTCGTGCTGAGAGACACGTCCGCTTTTTTCGCTAGCAGGTAGTCCACCAAGTCCTCGTCAGAAAATCTTATCGCCATGTTCAGGATCGTCACCTGGATCGTTGTGCTCCGGTCAACTTCGTAAGTGTAGTAGCATTTGTAATACTTACGGCTGAAATTCACCACTGTGTTCACTGATAGCTGACGGGACTGCACTCGTCGACGGACTTGCTCGTAGTCCAGCTCACCCAGGAGCTTCATTTGCTTCAAATGCACTTCCTCGTCCATCATTTTTATTTATGACATTAAAGTTGTCACTTCACAATTTTTTTATTATTTTATTTAGCCAAAAAATTGCATTTTTTATTTTTAAAAATTTTTACGTGTCATAATTTATTTGATAAAAATTAAGTTAGCCGACATTTAAAAATTAAAAAAATTTTTTTTAATTTAATTTGTAAAAAACATGAAAAACTTTAAGTGTTATTTAAAAAAAATTTTTTTTTAAATTAAAAACGTCGGCTAACTTTAGTATTATATTTATTATTTACAAAAATCTTAAAATTATTTATATTTTATCTTTTTTACATGGTTTTAATTTTTCTCACAGATGTTTTGAGATGCAATTGACCATATTTATGACGTTGAGGAAAAATTGGGCCGGTTTGTATGGAAACTTTGGCGCTGACAACACTGCCGAAAAATTTAGAAGCTTGATACAGAAATTCAGAGGGAATTTTAGGTATCAAAAGTGCTGTTGTTCGGTTTGGACAAGCGTCAGGTCAAAAATAAAATAGAGCTCCTGATTTTTAAAGTATTGAATTTTAGTTTTTTTGGATTTTATTATTAAATTAGACAAAAAAAAATTTTTTTTTTTTAAATTGCACTTGTTGTTTTTGAAGTTTTTTACAAATCAAAATTTTTTTTTGGAGTAATACCAAAGTTAGCCGATATTGTTAATTATTTGAGTTTTTTTTTTTTTTTTTATTATTAAATTAGAACTAAATATTGTTATTAAAAATTTGCTCAAAAAAATTATTTAAAAAAAATTGCATTTGTCAATTTTTGAGCTGGCACCATTTAAAAATCAATTTTTAAATTTTTCCCTCCAAAAAAATTTACCACTAGCGCCACCTTTTTTTATTTCCCCGCACTATTTCAAATAATTTCCCCATTCTCCACTTCCGTTAGTCCACGACGCACGCAACCGTAGCTCGCATTCTCGTTCCCCTCTTTTTTCCTTTCAGCGATCATGGCTGATCAAGTAAGTTGTGTTTTTAGTTAATCACAAAAAATAATTGAATAAATCCTTTAATTTATTAAAATCTACCTGTTGGATCGCTCAATATTGATTAATTTTATTAATTGATAATAAAAACTTTAACGTTTATTATTTTTCCCACCTGTAAAGTTACTAATAAGTCTCCAATTTTTTGTAAGCACGTGCCATGCGGCGTTATAGGTTATTTTTATTCAATTATTTTTTGTTTTACACTTTATTATTTTTTTTAAATATTGATTATTAATTATTTTGTTATTATTGCAGGTAGAGCGTGCTTTCTTGAGACAACCGGCGATTCCATTGTTTCGCAAAAGCTTAACCAAGCAAAAGACTAAGTCTGTTGAGAGGTACACTCGCGATGTAGGACTTGGCTTCAAAACTCCCCGTGAAGTAAGTTTTTTTTTTTTTTTTTTTTTTTTTTAATTTTACAATTTTTTATTTATTAATTTAGGAAAAATTATTTTGAATAAATTTTATTAATTTTTAAATTAAAAAATCTTTATAAAATTTATTTAATTAATTATTATTATTACAAGTAATAAAAAAATTAATTTTCTTTATTTTTTGGCAAAAAAAAAAAAAATGAATCGATTTTTTAAATTTTTTATTAATGAATAATATTTAAATTAAATTTCTATTGAAAATTTAATTTTTAATTTATTTTTTTTTCCACTTTTATAATTCAATATTAAATTTTTCAGGCATCCGAGGGAACTTACATTGACAAAAAATGTCCCTTTACTGGAAACGTATCAATCCGTGGACGCATCTTGACTGGCGTGGTCCAGAAGATGAAAATGCAACGTACTATTGTCGTAAGACGTGACTACTTGCACTACGTGCGAAAATACTCACGTTTCGAAAAACGTCACAGAAACATGAGTGTCCATCTTTCCCCATGCTTTCGGTAAATTTAAAACATCTATTTTTCTTAAATTAAATAAATATATTAATTCTTTAAAAAAAAAAAAAAAATGATGAAAAATGACGACGGTCTTCTGAAAAAAAAATATTTGAAGTCAAAATCGTCTACTGATTAATATAAATTCAAATTGATATTTTTTTTAAATAAATGAATAAATTGTTTTTAACAAAATAAATTAAATTTTTTCAGTGATGTGGAAATTGGAGACACTGTTACAATTGGTGAATGCCGGCCATTGAGTAAAACTGTGCGCTTCGTCGTGTTGAAAGTATCCAAGAGTACCAGCTCAAAGAAGAGCTTCAAGAAGTTCTAAAATCACCCAGGTAATAAAAATAAAAATTACTAATTGTAAATTATTTTTACTTATATGATGAATTTGACGACGGTCTTCTGAAATTAGATTGAACGACAATTAATCGTCTACTGACTTAATATTATTATAATTATAATTTTTTTCAATTTACTTAGATTCTTAATTTTTTATTAATTAGAAAAATTTTATTACAGATCACATTCAACATGGAAATCGGTCGAACGTGAGATATTTAATTTAAAAAAAAATAAATAACTAAAATTAATCATGGTTTGTTTTTTAAATAAAATCCTTCATTTAGTATATAAATAATTTTTTATTTAAAAATTTTAACACAAATTTATTTTTAATAATTTTTTTTTTAAGGTTCTAATTTAAAAAAAATTTTTGTCAATTTATTTGACATTAATCATTATAAAAAATTAATTAAAAACTACTTTTATAAATTTAAAATTCAAAAAATTAAAAAATAATTTTTATTAAAATTTTCTAACTACATACTTAAAAATTTACAATTAACTATCTTACATAAATATAAAAATTCCATCTCAGGTACACAAAGGCACTTTTTAAAAGCGAGATTTCAATTTTTAAAAATTATTGTCAGCACTAATTTAAATTTCCTATTTTAATTGTCTTGCGCTGTTATTTTCTATAAAATTGCTATCAGTAAAATTACTATCTATAACAATAATATGCTGTGGATGCTCAGCAATGTAAAAAATATAAATAATGGGAAGAACAATTGCTAGAAGAAGAATCAAGAGCAGAAGATGAAGGAAAGAGAGACCCCAGTCTGCTCCAGAGCACCTCAAGGAATTAATAATCTGAGCTTCTGGGGTTGAGTCCCTGGTTCCCCCTGGGAGTAATTCGTTGCACTCGTCGTCGATGTCCAGGTCTGGGCCGGTGAATTTATTAACGGGCTCGCATACCGAGTTGAGTATTAATGTGTTTATGTCGGATTCGTCCTTTGATGTGAATCCCTTTAAAGTAGAATCAGATCTGGGCAGATTTATTATCAGTTGCTTGTTACTGGAGCTGGAGCTGGTGATGTTAGCACTTGAACTTGGGTGCAGTGGAGCTGGCTCATCTTCAATGTCTATCAGCTTTTCTGTTTCAGTTAGCACTGAAAATGGCTGGATAGGGACTTTTAATGTTCGGCGAGCGAATATTTCATTTTCTTTGTGGATACTGTTGATACGCTTTAATTCTGATATCTGTTGGGTGAATTTTAATTTTTAATTTATTTGATAATTAATTTTTTAATTTTTTATTTACTTAAAAATTAATTTTTTCTTAATACTTATTGATAAAATTCTAAAAAAGCGTCATCTGAGATTCATGAAACTCATAATACAACAGTTAATAAATCCAAAATTATAACATTCTACTTCATTTAAACAAAATAAATTTTTTTTTACTCACTTATGAATTAAAAATTAATTAATTTTCTCTTAAAATCAAAAAATTAAATAAAAAAATTTCTATCTTAAAATTCATGACAAAATGGCGGAATAAATTAAATTTTCTCCACCAGAGTAAACTATTAATAATTCAAAAGTCAATTTTGAACAATATTAATTCAATAAAAGTAAATTTAATTATTTTCATTTAATAAAAGTGAATAAAAAAAAATACTTACAGTGCAATGATAACGAAGAGCTAAAGCCTGCAAAGTGTCCTCAGGCTTCAGATTAACAACAATCACCTCAACCTTCCTGGGAGTAGATTTATACTTCCGCTCTTGCAACGGAACCTCCTCATCGTCGACCTCGTCATCGGAATAAAGAAACACATAATGAGGTGACTTGTCTCTTTGGTTTCCTCGCTGATACGGAATATTTCTAAAAAGGGTTCAACGTTACTCAACTTTTGACAGTGCAAAATAAATAATTAATAACTAGGTTAAATATTCATCAATTAAAAATCAAATAATAAAATTAGTTTACCTTTTATCGTCATTTAATTTTTTCATTTTAATTTAATAATCATTTTTTATAAATTAGTCCAAATATTTATAGATCATCTGTCAGTTCAACGCATTTTATTAATTTCAATATTATTTTAACAATACTACGTGGTTTATTGTGTGTCAGTTTAACTTTTGTAAATTGAAAGCAGATGGCGTGCGGGAGTTACTAATTTAAATTTTATTTTGCCGCCAGAGGCGCTGCAATAAATTTCCGATTCAAATCAGCTGTTTTCTGTTATAAGTCTCCATGCTTGAAATTTTGTTTATATTTGTACATAAATATCAAAATTAGATTAGAAGTGTAAAATATTTTGTTTAATTGTTTATTAAGTTTATTAATTAAATTTATCAAGATGATGCGATACGAGCACGAAAATGAGCAGTTGAAGGACAAATCACGGTGCGCTAATGTCAGAGCTAACTTGAAAATGTGCTTGCTGGAAAGCGACTGCTGTAAAATAGTTAGTAACCTAAAATTTAATTTTTTAAAAAATTGCACACATGATGCAATTATTTTTATTTTATGTAAATTAAATGTAATTTTTATTTTAGCAAAGAAAAACTCCTAAAGAGTGTCTCAAAATGACGGATGGAAGTGTTCCGCAAGAATGTCAGGCTTTGCGTTTGCTTTTATATGATTGCAAACGTTCTATTGTAAGTAAAATTTTTGATAATTACATTTTATAATTTTATGACATTTAAATTAGCTGTCATTCGACAATTTTTTTAATTTTATTCAACAAAAAAAAATTTTTTTTTGTCCCAATTTATTTGTTAGATAATATTTTAAATTTTGTAATTTTTTTTTTTTTTTTTTTTTTTTTTCTCTAGATTGACGCTAGAAGAAGATTTCGTGGTCCCAAGCAATAATTTGTTGAAAAAATTTTATTCATCCTCACCACAGCAAATCTTCATTTTTTTTCCAGCGAGGGTAAGCTTAAAAAAATAAATCTAAGTAAGAAAATTACGGTAATTATTTACAAGTGGCGTAAAACCTATTTTTAGCCATATCTGGGTGAAAAATTAACATTTCTTAATTTTTTTTTATTCTGCTTAAAATTAATAAAAATTAAAAAAAAAATGAAAATTAAAACAATAGTCTTCACTTGTAAATAATTACCAAAATTAATTGCAATATTTAAATAAAATTAATAAAATTTTTGTTCAGGAATCCGCTGGAACAAAAAGGATCGTTATAATTATTAGTTTATTTATTTATTAAAAAATATTTTAAGAGCAAGTATTAATATTATCATTATTAATAATACTAACAATTTTTTTTAATTAAAAAAAATATTAATTTAAATAAAATTATTATTATTAAATAATGATAATAATCAAACTTGTATAATTGTAAATAAATGAAAAACTCAGGACTGATTGGTCGATAATTATTTATTAGCATAGTTAATAGTAATTACATAATTAATAAATAGGCAGAACAGTTAGATAATTATTTTTCGAAACATGTAATCACAGTTTGTGTTTATGTACCATGCATAATATGCACTTTAATCACAGTTATTATTTATCAAGGCTCTTCAATTATTTTTATGATTAATTTTGTTTAATTAGGGCTCTTGTTTTCACAATCAGTGACTACTGTACTTCATTTTAATCATTACGAGAAACTCAATAAATTAATCTCTAGCTATTGTCAAGCATCGCGTATCTAATTATTATTATCATTATTAATTTATAATTATTTAATTTTAATTAATAAATATTCTAATTAATGTCTAAAGATTTTGAGCCTTTCGTTCTAGAAAATTTTAACTATGCAAAATTTTACTCGGAAATATTCTAAGAGGAGTTCTATAAAAAAGTGTCGCTCTTTCATTATTATTATTATTATTATTATTATTATTATTATTATTATTATTATTATTTTGTTATTAAATGCTCAGGGGGGTTATCCCCGGAGTCCGATTCTCCGAGGGCCCAGCCTGAGCTCCATCCGTTACTGCTGGACCACTCCGCACAACAAGGCGGTTAGTGATCACAGCAGGCCAAAGTCATTTCCCTTAAGAGACGGAGAGAACCAAGTAAAACAGCCTTCTGCATCCTAACTGCCAAGAACTCAGCTTTTGATGAGCAAGCTGGAACTTTGGCAAGTGAGGATACAAAAGACTGTTTCATCCCTCCTAGGACGCCAACAATCAGGACGACAAGCTTGACACGGTAACCTGGGTAAAGTTTGCCAATTTCAAACAGGAGATCCTGATATATTTGTCTTTTGTGCTCTTCTTTGGCTGAGATGTTGTATTCAGCCGGGGCCGAGAACTCAATGACATAAATGTCACGAGTGGCCTTGTCGAAGAGCACAATATCAGGTTTGTTGTGATCTATCCGCCGGGTTGTTGCAAATGGCATGTTCCAATAAATTTTGCAACTGTCATTCTCAACAACCTGGGGAATATCTCCTGGCAAATAAGGCAGCACTGGTGTCACGTCAATACCGTAGCAATGACGAAGATAGTAGTACAGTACTCTCAGGGCAGCATTGTGACGCTGGATAAATGCACCTCTCGCCAGCACTGGACATGCCGACAAAAGGTGCATATTATTATTATTATTATTATTATTATTATTATTATTATTATTATTTGTTACAATTAATTAAATTCACTTGTATTTTGTAAAATACCTAGTAGCGATGGTCGTGATTGTGATAAGTAATATCACAGCTTATTTGAATATGATATGTCGTATACGTATTTAATTTAATTAATTATTATTACTTTAGTTGCGTAGATAAAAATTTATGCACGATATTTAAATTGCGAAAATTTCGTACAAATATAGAGCTGAAATTTAGTTTTAAAAATTGTGAGATAGAAATTTTTTTTACCGACTTACCATCGGTAAAAATTAGATTTATCTTAGGTCGATAAGTTTTGAGAGAAGGAAATTTTTACAGACGTGTTGATAAAAAAATTTACCGACTGTCAGAGAAAATTCTCGGTAATAATTTTTTTGACATTAAAATTGTAGAAATTTTTTTAAAAAAATTTCTGTTTAAATTTTTGATATCTAAATTAGAAAAAAAAAATTCTAATTTTTTCTGAGTGGAAAAAAAATTTTTAGTTGATAAAAATTTTAACTGATAGTCGATAACAATAATAAATTTTACAAAAAAATATTTAAAGCCATTAATTAAAAACTGGAATGAAAGATAGAAAATTTTTCCGCCGGTAAAAATATTTTTTACCGACAAAAAAAGTAGCATTTTAATTTTTTTTGTTCTTGCTTCCGAGTCAGAAGCACACTGACGGTCGATAAAGCCCAGTGTACCCACAGAGTCGAGCTCTTAAAGCCGGTAATAAAATGGCTGCCGCCGATAAGTTGTCTTGTAATTGGGAGCACTCGCAGATTAACATGTACATTTTGTCTCCTTGCGACATTGACTTGTGAAGTGTGATCCGCTTTAGTCCCACGGACTTTGGGAGATACCGATAAATCATCCTTGCTCCTGCAATGTAAATAATAATTGCTATTTATAATTATCGGCAGTCGGTAGGGGAGAGCGAAAAAACTTACCGGTCCAGTAAAGCCAATTTTGCTCAAACTTGAGCCCATCGTCGCCCTCGAAGACTTTGAAAATGGAAACGATGTATCCAGTGGACGGGATTGGTGGTCTGCCACCAGGAGGCTCCAATGGTGGCCTCGCTATCGTCGCGACTTCATTGAACAAGTCTAACGTGTGACTGGCTGCGTAACGGAGGTCTCGGGGGTCAAATTTTCTGAGTGCTGCGCATTGGACTTCTTGGTAAAAATCCGAGGGGTCAGTGTTGTGCTTGTTTATTAAATAATAGGTTATAAATGGAAAATCCGCTGGAATAAAATAAAATAAAAGGTAATAAATCATTTTAAATTAAGAAGAAATATTTTTAATAATATTAAACAAGAAATATTACCGTTTCGCTCCATGTTGGTCAACAAAATGCTCTGAGACGCAGAGGGCGCTATCTCCGCAATCAGTTCAGCAGCAGTATCTCTTTGCAGAACCAGCGGCATGGCAATTGGCGATTCGACGATAGGATCCAGCGGCTCCAGAGGCGTCATAAAATGTGCCAAGACACATTGTTTTGGATCTTCGACTTCCAACACCGACAGCGGACTTCCTGGCTTCTTTTTATCTGCTATTGGCGCGTGCTATAAACACAACATTTTTGAGCCAACACTCCCAGTAAGTTATTACATAACCTACAACATTGTTTTTTTTTTTTATAAGTAATTTAAAAATTTTTTTTTATCCAAAAAATAAAAAAAATTATTAATGTAATTTTTTATCACTAATTTATTTAAAAAAAAAAATTTTTTTTAATTAATATAAATTCTAAATATTGATATTAAAGTCAGCAGTCACTTGATAATTTTTTAATTTTATTTAACAGAAAAATTTTTGACAAAAAATTATTTTTTAAAAATTCTATTTTTTATTTTTTTTTAATTTTTACATGTCAACGTTTTGTTTTAACATTATTTATCTGTTAAAAAAATTCTAAAAATTATTAAATATCAGCTAAAATAATTCTCATATTGTGAAATTATAACTTACAAATATTTTAAGACATTTTTATTGAAAAAAACAGGAAAAAAAAAAAATAAAAGAAGAAAATGATAAATTACCGGAACACCTGCAGGAAGAAAACGCTCGACAGAAGCCAAAGGAATGATAAAACAGTCACGATCGAGAGTCGCAAGTGATATTGGCTCTCCTCTCGGCGGACTATTACCAGAAACTACCAGCGGGGTGTATATTCCTCCCGTCCTCCCACTGAACGACACCTACAATCATAAAAGTTTCATTAAAATCTCCTCTCCGAGATTAAATAATATAAAAGCCCGGATATTTTGTTGGAGAAACACCCGGTGAGCTGGATACTCTGGCGAAGATTTTAGATTCACCTCGACGAGGTAAAAGCGTTGAGGCTTACCAGCATATGAATATTTAAACGAGTTCACGTGTACATAAACTTTACGATCCATGTAATGGTATATATATATATGCAAGTCATACGGCTATGTAGAATAGATTACATGCTATAACTACACAACACTATCGAGTCGATAAAATCTATGAGCAACCTGGTGAGTTATTATGACAAACACTACAGATAAATGTCCTCTGAAATTTATTTATTTCACTTACTTTTAAGTTTTTGGGCCAATTTTTTTTTATCAGATAAAATTTTAATAATCATAATAATTAAATTTCAAGTGGAGATTATTATATAAATTTTAAATTAAAAAAAATTATTATTACTATTTTTTATGATAATTATAATATATGTATAAAGGGTAATGATTTTGTGGTATATAGTTACACTACAAAAGTCGTGCTTAAAAAGATTATTATGCAGCATTGCACGTCTGTCGCATAAAGCGCGTCTGATATAAAGATTAAGTTATATATAGAATAACTATTATGTTTCCAAGTGAGTTAGGTAATGTAAATCCTAGAAATAAAAGGGCCATTTGTTTTTGGAAGTACGTGACAGTCTTGGATAATTCACAGGTCTGTCTGAAATCGATTAGTTCCGTGTGTGTTTCAATTAACGATTCAGGCTATTTTTGTCTCTCGGAATAAATATAAATATTCCTGACAACTTTTTAAATTGTCCTTAATTTACTTATCACTTTTGCTTAGTTTTTAAATTGCGGTTCTAGAGATTTAAGTTGACCTCAGTTTCTAATAATAACGCAATTACTGTACGGCTCTCAATTCTCGGTGGCTTAATGAAACTTGTTACACTTATTCTCATTGCCGTTAGCTTGGTCAAGTTCAAAGATGAGTTTAATTTAATAGTCTAGTCTTGTTTAATAATAATCAATAATATAAGTAAAAAACTAATTTTAACAAACTAACAGTTAATAAGTGTAATTTTTCCAAATCTCAAATATTAAACCCAGAATATAAAAAAAAAAAAAAATAAAAAAAAGAAAAGAGGAATAAATCAGAGTTAAAAAAATAAATCGATACATACCTGTCTGGAAGCAGTGGGAGTGGGAGGTTCCGAAATGTCCTTGATCTGATTGCTCTGTTTCCGTTTTGTTCCGAGATTAATATTGATATTACCACTATTATTATTGCTAACATTATTATTATTATTGTTCCCAGCAGTGTTGATGTTCCCGCCGCCCCATTTCACGACATGAGAAGAGGAGCTTCTCCTGGGTCCAGGGCCGATCCGTTCGGCGGGTTCCTCGACGGCACCTGACGGCGGAGAAAGAAACAGATGAGTTCTGTACGCGTGAGTAGGGTGGTCGTCCATCGGAGAGTACCCGAATTCGCGGCTTCTTCTGATCGGGCCGCGGCCCCCCGCGTTAACGATACTCGGGCGAAGTCCGAGCCTGGCGCCCCCTGGCCCCAGAACACTTGTTCCGCTTGTTCCTGTAAGAGCGCAGGGACCATATACGCCCGTAATGCCGGTGCGTGATTCCCCGCTCGAAGCTTTCTCGCCACTAAAGTTCTTGCGGAACATCAAATTCATTGTGGTACGTTTTATTTTTATTATTATTATTTATTTTTATTTAATGCGTAAATTTCTATTTTTAATTACTAAACTCCCGGCGGTTTATTATATTTATTTTACGAGCAAGCCAAGGCCGCATTTTTTTAATTTTTTTCACTCAAAAATTGGCACCCGATTTTGCTCCTCATTAACAACAATTATTATTATTATTATTATTGTTAAAATTGTTTTTAAAACAAAAATTGTTTGCAATGTAAAGGGTCGGTTTGCTCGATAAATTTTTATTATTTAAACCCGGTTTTGTTTATAAAGTTATGTCGATAAGGATTTAATATTTATAAAGAAAAGTCACTTAAGAAGAAAGCTATGTAATTTTTTCTTTTTAAGTTTTAGTTTTAATTTTTTTTAAATTTAAGCTTGTTATTTATTTATTTAAATTTGTAAAAAAGGACTATTGAGGATATTGGGCAGTAGTTACCTGGACGAGGAACGTCCTCGTACTGAGAAACGGTCGTCGCGACTCTCAGGTTAATTTAAAAAGTGGGGAAACTCACGTGGTCGATTTACGTTAGACCTTCGTCTGACAATCAGACCTCGAGATGTGTCCAAAGATAATTTATAAAGCTTTTTTACTGGAAAAATTTTTTTAAGGGTTGTTTTTTAAAAAAAAAAATTTTTTTTAATTAAAATTAATTAATTAAAAAAATTTTAAATGTTGAAATAATTTTAATTAAATTTTACATGATCAATAATAAATTAAAGTCTCAAGGGAAATAAATTTTTCATGAAACTTTAACACTAAAAAAATAACTATTTTTGTTGAATTTGATAAAAATAAGTTAATTAATTATTGAGACGAATTACAGTTGTTATAAAAACCTTGTGGTATTTATAAGTATTTACTGTGTTGATCTATTATTAAATAAATTTATTTTAGTTTTCACACTCTTGCCAAATATATACGTAATATCTCTAAGGGTGGATTATTATATTTACGTATTATGAATTTCTGTAAGCTATTATTGAATTATAATAATAATAATAATAATAATAATAATAATAATAATAATAATAATACGGAGAGAAAAGCTCGGAAATATGATATATATTATACAACACACGTATAAGGACATTTATGAGGTGTCAAGTTATTGTCGAATTTACTCGGTTGTTTCAAATGTCCAGGGATTGTATTAGCAGTGACTGACAATCCTGGTTAATGTTTATTTTATTCATATTTTATCGGATTAAATTTCTTTAAGAATTAATCTATATTATTAGAAAATGCTCTATTTTTAGTTACAAAAAATAAATTTTTGTACTTGATAAAAAAATTATTTAAAAATTTAAACAGCGGAAGTAATTTAAAAAAAAAAAAAAAAAAAAAAAAAAAAAAACACTTGAAACGTTTTTTCAGTATTTGAAAACTTTCAACAAAACAATGTCATGCATTTTAAAAGCTTTTAAGTCAAGAGATTATATTTGCAGCTTTGTTTAAATTTACTTCTGTAAAGCTTTCAATGCTTTGAGATATTTATATTTTTATTTGAAAGTTAAAAAATAAAATAAAATAAAATAGTAAGTCTTAGAGAGGATTGTTCATTTATAAAGCGACTGATAATGATTCTTTGATTCTTATTTATAGTTACATACTTTGGCAGAATAATAAATGACGAAAATATAGAAGAGAAGAGAATAATAATATGAGGTGTATTATTAAAAGCTATTGAACTGTACTGTAGCACAAAGCTCAGCTTACGAGGTTTAACGGAGCTTTCAAGTCACGGTGTTACGGTCAAGGTAAAATAAATGTATGAGCTGAGTTCAATGGCGGAGATGGCCTCGTTGATATACATATCACAATATATTGCTATATGTTTAGTCACGAGAGACTAATGAAAAAAATTGGCTGTGCTCATTTCGGATTTTTTATACTTCCGAGATTCTAAAGGGAGATTTATATTATTTCCGGCGAGTGACATTTTGGCAAGCTTACATTTATTTATACTGATAATAATAAAAATAAATTGATTTTTAAAGTATCTATTAAATCTCACGCTCGATTAAATTATTCCAAACTTCTAGGATTATATTGGTTTATGTTTTTATTAATTTTCCGGAAAATTTCTCAATATTGTTTTTAAGAATTTTTTTTTTTTTTTTAAATTGGATTTTTATCAAAATTTTTAATATAATTTTAAATAAAAAATTTTGGGTCAAATATAAAAAATAAAAAATCATAATTTCTTTCTTTTCCTAAAATTTAAATTTAAATTGGCAATAAAAAATTTTTTCTAATAGTTTTTTACATGTGGACATTTTACATTATTATTTAATGATATAATCAAAACAATAACAAAAAATAAATTAATAAATGCGAGTTTAAGTGTGACCTTAACCAGACTCTATCACTTCCCGTTGGCGAGTTGCCGGGTACGATAAATAAATAGTTTAATATCCAACTTGTAGCTCTTTTAACTTCCGAAAAGTAAATGTCACTTTAAATCCTCCACTTGGAATAAATAATTAACATTGTTTAATAATTTTATTAGTTTTAATAAACCCAAATGCTTTTGAGATAAGAGCGTGAGATAAATTAATTTTAATTTTTTACAAAATTCTTAAAACGTCTTCCAAAAATTAAAAGTCCATCATAATTAAAATTTAATTTATATAATTAGTCATTTAAATTATTTCAAGTCCTTCAGCTTCATATTAATCATATCTAATGAACTATTTTTAACATTATTTTTTTTAATTACAATCTTAATTTAAATTTTTGGCAAGAGTTCAAATTATCATATAATTATGTCTGTAAAAAATTTTATTGGGTAATTTGGGTAATTATTAGTATTATTAATTATCCAGATACATTTTTAATTTTATACTTTGTTCTAAAATTAATTATCGGGTTAATTTAACAAAAGTCATTATTTAATCAAGCCAAATTTTGTAAATAATTTTTTCTGTACTCGTGTTTCAGGACACACTCTTTGCTCGTTGCGCAACCTCACTCACGGCCAAAAAACCCCTCTACTTAAATAATTAAGTAAACTATTAACAGATAGAGTTTCAGGTAAATTTTTTCTCATTATTTTTTTAACAAATTAATTAAAAGTTGACCTTTAATAAAAACAAACAAATAGATCAATAATAAATAAATAAATACTTACCAGAGTCATGCAAAGGACACGCGATGTATGCATAACGTGAGTCCTTTTGTCCACTAGACATCGTTGCCAATTTGGTCACGTAACGCAAGAATTCGTCATAGAAAAATATAAATGTCGAACGGATTATCTTTGAATATTAATCACTCTATTATTAAAAATGAATGATTATTTTAAAAAATTCACTTTAATATAAAATTTATATAAATAGATTCCACACTCACTTTTTTTGTAATTGCAAACTCAAGTACTGGACCAAAGACATTTAACAACCCTTGCAATTAATTGGTCGCTTAATTAGAGTGAAGGAATAAAATAAAATGAAATAAAATAAAAAAATAAGAAAAATAATTTTTTATTCAAGGGTTTGGAAGAGAAGAAATTAATTTTGGAAATAATTGAGCAAGAGTGGGGAAAATAAAATAATTACGGCAAAATATAAAGGATAAAAATTGTGACCCGGCTTCGGGGTGAACTTTACCAGCACTGAAGGTAGACTCGGTGGTGATACAGAGAAGAGAGAGTGTGATATTATCCTGAGGAGCCACGTGAATAAGAGCGAGCAGGCGGATGCTGCAGAAAGATTTTCCGTCTCTCTTCAGATGCGCCGCAGAGCGTTTGTGCGCGAATTCACCCTCCGCGTTCAATGGCCTCCCACCACCCCCCAGAGAACTACCTAGCCACCCTACTCAAGGCTGTCGCAATGTGCCTGCAGTCGTATGCCGAATAGAAGAGAAGAGTCGAGGCCCGGCGCAGGTAGTTCTATTCTTCTTTTTATTCATCTATTATGTACATCTATATATGGGTCATTTTGCCCAACAAGACTCGGATTAGTTTTAGATTAATAACTTTAACGGCAAATTTATCTTTTTTTTATGCAAAATTAAATTGTTTTATTCACTGTTAGGAAAAAGAAACAAATTTTATTTTGTTTTAAAGCTAACTCAACTTTATTTTTTAAAACTATAATTGTTTTTAAATTGTAAAGTGTAGGAATAGTGCTACGAAAATTTTTTTTAGAAAAACCAATTAATTTACCTTAAAGTAGACACTTTAACGAATAAAATAAGCTATAACAAATTGAATTTCGATAGCTGAAAGTTAGATAAATAAAAAGTTGAAAATTAAAAAAATTGATTTTTGCCTAAAATTGTAGTTTTTTCAACTTTCTTTGATTTTTTAGGATTTCTTCAATGAAATAAATTTTTTTTAGAAAAATCAATCAATGTACCTTAAAGAGGACATTTCAACAAACAAAATGAGCTATAATGAGTTAAATTTTGATATCGGGAAGTTAAAAAAATTAAATGTTGAAAACAAGATAACTCAATTTTTGACAATTTTCAAAGTTTTCTTTAGTGTATTTGATTTTTTAGGATTTTTCCAATGAAATAAATTTTTTTCATAAAAACCAATGGCTAGACCTTAAAGTAGACATATCAACGGATAAAATGAGCTATAATAAATTGAATTTTGATATCTGGAAGTTAGATAAATAAAAAGTTAAAAATTTTAAACAAATGATTTTTGCCTATTATTGCATTTTTTTTTAACTTTCTTCAATTTTTTAGCATTTTTCCAATGAAAAAAATTTTTTTCATAAAAATCAATGGACGTACCTTAAAGTAGACATTTTAACGAACAAAATGAGCTATAACAAGTTGAATTTTAATCCCGAGAACCATTTTAATCGTTAGTTGAAAAGTTTGAAAATTCAAATTTACGCGGTCGATAACTTCCCAACAGTTAGTTACAAAAAATGACTGTAGCGCCACTGCGCACTGCGCACAAGATGGCGGCGTAAGTTCATTTCTCAGTCCGCTTCTGCCCAGTCACTTGTCACAAAAATTACAACCAAAACATCTGAGAAATAATAATACACACTTTTCACTTGTTGATTTTGACATTTTACTTCAACAATTAATTATTAAATAATTACAAAATGATTTTTCAAAGAATCTTTCGGCTTGCAAGATCTTACAGCTCCCGTATTTCTTTTAATGGCTTACCGTTCATCTTTTCTAAAGTAATTTTTTTATTTATAAAAAAATTAAATGTTGGAAATAATTATTTTTAATAAAATTAATTAATTATTTATTTTTTTTTTTTTTATATTATTCCAGAAATATTTTCCCGTGAAAAAACTTCCAGCGCCCATACCAATAATATCTCTTGGACTTTGGGGATTCGCAAAAAAAGATGAGCTGGACATAAGCTCTGCCAAGTCCAGGAATGCTTTATTCGCAAAAGTTGACGCGTTGTATGAAAACCGGGAGTATAGCAAAGTGCGGGATATTTTGGATCAGCTCAGAGTATGTATTGCACTTCAACTTTAAAAATTAAATTGTTTATAAAAAAATGTAAAATCAATTTTTTTTTTAATTATTTAGGATTCAAAGGACGTTGAAGTTCTATGGCGACTTGCACGAGCTCTCTATAATATTTCAAAGACAGCTAGTGATGTTGAAGCTAAAAAACTTATTTATGACGCTTTTAATTTGATCACTGAAGCTGCTGCTGTAGATGACAAACACTGGGCTGTTCATAAATGGACTGCGATTTTGATTGACAGTAAGACTAATTATGAGGGGATGAAAGAAAAAATTAAAACATTAAATGTTGTCAAGGAACATATGCTGGTAATTTTTATATTTTAATAATTAATTAATTTAATTTAATTAAAATTTTTTATTAAAAAATTTTAATAAATAATTTTAATTAAATTTTGAATATAATAATTGCATTTTCAGGCAGCAAGTGAATTAAACCCCAACGACGCAACAACGTTGTACATGCTAGGCAACTGGTGTTACTCTGTCGCAGATCTGGCATGGTACCAAAAAAAAATAGCCTCAGCAATTTTCGGAAAGGTTCCGGACTCCTCGTTCGAAGAAGCACTGCAGTACCTTGAGGCTGCTGAAAAAGCAGATCCGCTGTTCTACAGCCACAATCTTCTGCTCTTGGGGAAGACTTACCTGAAATTGGATCGCAAGGACGAGGCCGTAAAGTTCCTGAAGATGACTGCGGAGTTTCCTGCCAAGAACGATGACGACCAAAAAGCCAAGCAGGAGGCCTCCAAGATCTTGAACTCTTTTTAGTTTAGAGTGAATGCTGTGATTGAAGATGAACGATGAGTGACTGTGGGGGTGTCGGTAAGCGAATGTGATTTTTATTTTTTTATTTTTTTATTTAGATTATTTTTTTGAGGTAATATTTTTAAAATAAATTATAAAAAATATTTTTTATTTTTTATGAAGAAAATTTTTAAGAATTTTATTAAAACAAAATTAAATATCAAATTTAATATTTAAAAAAAAAAAAAAAATAAAAAAAATAAATATTTAAGTAAATTTAAAAATCCCAGAAAAAAATATTTCCGCAAAAATTTAAAAATATTTACTTAAGTTTTAAAAACTAAAAATATACTTATAAGTACAAAATTTAAAAAGAAACACTGTTTATCCATAAAATAATAACAGATTAACAAAATAACGCCAGATAAGAATACAACCCTCGCCCGGCTGAATTCCTTAAAAGTAAAAAAAAAAAAAAAAAAAAAAAAAAATTACCCAGTAAACCCTGCAAATAGGATTAGCTTAAGTGGAGGCCCACATTACAAAACACAAACAGAAAATCACAGGCATTGTCATACAAAAGTGATTTATTTCTGAGAAATACAATTACACATTACATAGCCGAGTATAATTTAAATTATATGCATTAATAAATAATAAAATAATATTAATAAGTACAGTTGCATTAATTTACGAATTAAAACTATAGGTACATAGAAAAAATAGTAATAATAATTATTACCAGGAATATAATATAAAGATTATATTAACAAACGCAATTATTGTACAGCCGTGTCATGAGAAAATTATCGTTGATAATTTTCTAGGTTACATATTATAATTATGAAAGCTAGGTTGGATTATTTGCAAGTGTACTCCTCGGTATGCTCTGTACAGGTGTCGCAAAAGACGCGACAGCACCAATGGAACTTGCATCTGCACTGCCAGGTTTTTGTGTACTGGTGGGTGTTGTATCCTCGTCCACAGCACATCAAATCGCATCCATCTGTCCCTAGGAAAAATATTATTTATTAAATGAACTAGAATAGAGAACTTGTATTCATTTGATATCTCAAAATAATCATTAATAATTAGTCGTGTTGAATTTTTTATTTTACGGCGGAAATATTGGTCGTATAAAAATTTTCTTTTCAAACTTTCGATTATCAATTACAATTTATAAATTGTTTTGCTCATTAAAACTACTTTTGTTATAGATCATTTTGTTCGTTGAAATGTCTACTTTAAGGTAGTACCAATGATTTTAAGGAAAAAAATTTTTTTCATAAAAAAAAATCCTAAAAAATAAGAGACATTTTTAGTAAAAAATAAGATTTTTACTTTAAAGTCCCGAACAATCAATAAATAAAAAATTTTCCACTAAATTATCTCAACAACTTTAATTAAGCATGAAAAAGAAAATTAAATCACATTCTCTATTCAACCAATCGAGAGTTTAAAATCTAAAAATTTATTGTAAAACAAGATTAACTCTTGTCTCGGGTAGATTAAGTCTTTAACAAAAAAAAAGTTAAGGTACCTTTGCTAGTTCGATTGCAAGATCTCCCCTGGGTGCCGAGACTTCCTTGAGTTAAGTCCGGCTCGCAATAATTGGGCGAGGGCTGAAGAAAGACGAGCTCGCTTCTTTTGGGAATCCTCTTTTGGCTGATCCCAGGTCCACTGTTAACTTTTGTCCGCTTTAGAATTAGATGCGCTCGTTTTCCGTTTCCGGATTTCTTCAAAGATCTGCGATCTGTCCTGCCATTGGAGCTAATCTCGTTAGGTTTCCCGTGGGACTTTGCCTCGTTCCCCATAATAGGGACCACTTCTATCGATGATTGATCCAGATAATCCGAGTTCTTAAACAAATCAATCCATTGTTAGGCTCTTTTCTTCTCAATTATTTTCTTTATTCTCATTTTGTTAAAGATTAAGAAATAACAGGATGCGTGGTCTCAATTTATTGTCTTAGCAAACGTATTTACATACGCAGATATGAACAACTCCCACGCGGATTTAAATTTTTATGGTAGTTTTAATCATCTAGATTTTAAATTATTCCCGACATTCTCTTTTAAATTTATTACTAATATTTTACGAAAAAAAAAGTCTAGAATTTTTTTTAAGCACTAAATTTTAATTTTAAATATTCTTTAATTTCGCGCCAATTTTAAACTAGCGCCACTTGAGTATAAAAACGAAACAAAGTCAACAAAATGGCTACCAAAGTCACTAAGGTCAGTTTTAAACACAAAAAAGTGATTTAAAAGTCTACAAATTGATATATTGTTAAATAATACATCATTTAAATGCCAAAAAAAATTTTTTTGACTCGCAATTATACCTGAATTGTCAAAGTAGGGGCCGATGGAGGGGTGATAGCCATGACAGGCCTTGCTCGGTAGTATTTCTTCATCAAAGCGTCCCCAATTTGCCTGAAGTTAGGCAACGTTCTCCAGCAAGTTCTTACTGTGCAGGAACCCGACACCCCGTGACATTTGCATTCCGTTTGCAGCATGGCCTTAACGATCTGAAACAAAGACCCAATTACTGTCCATTCATCGAGAATTAAAATTAACAATAGCTTTGTTGGTTTTATTTAAATTAAAACGGCAAAAGAATAAAATTAAAATCTTTTTCATTATCATTCTAGAGAATTAGCAAGAAGAATTGTAAATATAGAGTGAGTTGTAAGTTGTTGTACAACTTGTAACCGATCTCGATTGAGAGATATCCAGTGGCTGTTATACGGTTAGACTAGTATACCTGTTATTATCCGTGAGATCGATTTACAGTGTAATTGAAGGAAATCGTGGCGAATCGTCATTAATGACTCATAACATTGCCATACAAAGCGCAAAATACAATATAAATGTTGAGTGTTTTAGATTTGCCGATAACCATACAAGATTTATTTATTTATTTATTTCGTTAAAACTCACCTTTCTTCCGGCCTTGTTGTTATGCAGATTCATCAGACTCCTGGCATCGCCTTCCACCTCCCGGGCGTCGAGGAACCTACGCGCGAACCTAGATTATTCAGACATTTGTTCCAAATAATTGTGTTATTGTTAAAAAAAAAAGAAAAAAAAAGTGGTTTAGGTTAGGAAGAAGAAAAAATTTTGTAACTTACCTCATGCCGTAGGTTACGTCCGCAGAACAGCCGCCCCACTCCCATCCACTAGGCGGAGACGCTTTTCGGGTCCTGGAAAATTTTTTGAATTAGGATTGAACAATTCTATTTGATAATTTGATAACTTACCTTACAGTAGGCTCGCAGCCGCAAGCTGTGATGTTTCCGCGGCTACAAGCTGCGGTAACTGCGTAAGTCACGCCTGCGGAGCTTATCGCGTAGGTAAAAGCAGCTTCTCTGCTTCCTGAAATCGAAAATTTGACATTTGAGTATTTGCGTAGGAAATTTTATTTAGAATTGCTTGTGCTAAATTGTCAAAACTGACGATTTAAGGGGAACTAGACTACTTTTAATTTTCAATCAAGATTATTGGAGTGTTTTGTACATGAAAAATACCTTTATTATATGTCATTTTATTCGTTAAGATGTCTACTTAACGGTGCTTTCATTAGATTTGATGAAAAAAATTTTTTTCATTAAAAAAATCCCAGAAAACTAAAGATACTTTTCAAAATTGATGATTTCGAGTGAATTAGACTACTTTTCATTTTTATTTAAAATTATTGGAGTGTTTTGCTGATGGAAAGTACTTTTGTTATAGATAATTTTGTCCGCTGAAATGTCTACTTTAAGGTAGTACCAATAGTTTAAATGAAAAAAATTTTTTTCATTAAAAAAATCCTAAAAAACTAAAGATACTTTTCAAAATTGATGATTTCGAGCAAATTAGACTATTTTTTATTTTCATTTAGAATTATTGGAGTGTTTTGCTGATGGAAAGTACTTTCATTATAGGTCATTTTGTTTGTTAAGATGTCTACTTAACGGTCCATTTATTAATTTTGATGAAAAAAATTTTTTTCATCCAAAAAATCCCAAAAAACTTAAGATACTTTTCAAAATTGATGATTTCGAGCAAATTAGACTACTTTTTATTTTCATTTAGGATTATTAGAGTGTTTCGTTGATGAATAATACTTATATTATAGGTCATTTTGTTCGTTAAGATATTTACTTGAAGGACCTTTCATTAATTTTAATGAAAAAAATTTTTTTCATCAAAAAAATCCTAAAAAACTAAAAATACTTTCTCCGCGCATAAGGCATGCAATTAATGAGTGATATAACAAAGCGCGTTGATCAGCGGATAACAGGAGATCCGTATCCGTTGGATATCCCTGATTTATTATCGACTCGAAGATAAGTATCTGGTCCGTCCTCGTGTCGCAATCCAGCCAATTTATGTACTATAGAATATACATTTATACTTGCAATATATATTTCCACCGACATAACCTTGGGTTAATAACTTTTAGGTTAGTTTTGTTTTGCTTATGCTCATTGATATAGAATAATAAAAATAATCGAACAAGTAAAATGAAAAGAACATAAATACCGGAATTGTATTGTACATTGTGTACATTTCATTACATTACTCTCCTTAGTTTTAAACGCGTATGCTAAATAAATAAATAAATAAGAGAGCAATCAAACGAATAGATTTATGCGTGCGTATATCAACCCTGGACAGGGTGCACGTGTATTATTTTGTCGAGGCTCTATAACTCTAGGTTATTTATCTTCTTAGTGTAGCAAGGACCTCGGGTGACGGAGATAAAAAGACCGTATGTGTATATGTGTGTGTGTATATAAATTAAATGATAAAGACGAGTCATACGAGTCATATCAAGGCGAGATATTCAACCGCGATCGCAAGAACCTCTGCAAGAAGCAACTCATCAACGGCCGCTGCTTAACGAGATAAACCTAAAAAGAGGAGGTATTAATTGCCTTGGGAGGATTGTAAATCAAATTAAATGACAGTTCGGTAGCCATTGAGCCAGAGATATGGGTAAATGGACCTTTGTATGGATGGTATGCGCTCGCCACCATTTCAAAACGAATTCCTTGAGGCGGGTTTGTAAGATCGGTTTTTTTGTCATTTCTTAAGATTTTTTGTATCAACAAAATTTTTTTTTTTTTTAAATAGTTGGTGCTGTTTTAAAGAAGACATTTAAATGGACTGAATAATCTATGATAAAAGGTATTTTTGTCTAAATATTAGTCCTAAAGATTGAAAATTAAAAGTAATCTTAGTTTAAATTTGTCAGTTCAAATGAGTATCTTTAGTTTTTTGGGATTTATTTGATGAAAAAAATATTTTTTTGTTAAAATCAATGGTACTATCTTAAACTAGACATTTCAACGAACAAAAGTGATGTATCATAAAAGTGTTTTAGATCGCGAGAACGTTTTAAAAAAAATTATTGAATTTTAAAAACGTCATTTTTTCAATGTAATTTTAATTTTTCCGAAAGGAACTTTCATTTTTTAGAATTTTTTCTATGAAAAAAATTTTTTTCATAAAAATCAATGGTACTACCTTGAAGTAGACATTTTAATGAACAAAACGACGTATCATAAAAGTATTTTAGACCACAAGAACGTTTTAAAAAAAATTATTGAATTACAAAAATTATGTAGCAATTAAATATTATAACAAACTCCCTGCTGATATGAAAACAATTAACTGTAGTAAAAAATTGTTAAAAAAAAATTAAGTTACTGGATAAGAAACCTTAATGGTTAACATGTTTTAAAATGTAATGGAAAAATAAAAATGTAATGCGAGTATTTGATGGGATATTTCTTTTATGATAATTTTCCATAATTTTGTATTTTTTTCTATATAAATTCATTACTTTTGTACTTATTATCTCTTTGCATTGTATTATTAACTAAAATTTTGTAAAAAGTATATATATATATATATTGTAAAATTGTTATTTTTGTACTGGTTCTATAAACAGGTGTTCTTACACCTCGATAGAATTCTTTACCAGATAAATAAAAATTTATAAAATTTATAAATTTATAAAAACGTCATTTTTTAATGTAATTTTAATTTTTCCGAAAGTAACTTTTGTTTTTTAGGATTTTTTTCATCAAAAAAATTTTTTTAAGACAAACCAATGGCAGCGCCTTAAAGAAGATATTTCAACGATTAAAATGATCTATAACAAAAGTAGTTTTAGTCAACAAAACAATTTGAAAATCGTGATTGAAAATCGAAAGTAGTATAACCAGCTCGAAATTATGAATTTTAAAAAGTATCTTTAGTTTTTTAGGATTTTTTTTTGTGAAAAAATTTTTTTTTTGACATAATTACAATTACAAACTCAAGTTAACGTTATAAAGAGATTATATATACCCAAAATAAGTTGTAATCACGAAGAAAGTACAGAATATTAACTGTTGACCCCATGACGGCCTGCAAATCATGCTTTTACTCTCGGTCGTTATACGCTCGACTCGTCGTAAGTAAACAAAACAAAAAAAGGGAATAAATAAATAAAGAAGCGAAGAATAATAATAAATAAAATACCGCATTTATATGTATGCGATCGATCGTAACTCACGCGTATTTTCATCGATCAGATAAATCTTAGCGGGTTTAACCGCTCGGTTCTCATGAACGACAGGGAAATTATACTTAACGATTATCGAGACCGCGGTATTATATACATATATAGATCTATATATAAGATTCGAGATTTTTGTCCTCTGGTGTATTGACATCTTGTTTACGTCTTAATAAGGATAAGATTGCCGTGATGAATGTCATTCTATTAATTCACTTAATATTTTTATTTATTTTCTTTTGGTTCAATTTTTCGCAGCGTATAAGATTCGTTGTGCATCGATTTATCGACTATTAAATATTAAATAAGTTAGTGAGTCGCCTCAAGGGCTAGCAACCAATAAGTCAACCTTCCATCCAATTATCACCATTTCAATTTCGAATTAATCGGTCATAACTTTTTATTTAATTGGCCAATTTCATATTCAATGGTATCACCTCTTTCGTTTTAATAATGATTAATGCAATTCATTTTTATTCATTTTATTCATGCCAGGCTATTTAATACTTCGCGCACTTATCTCTAAGAATTTAATTCCTATTTTCAATAAAATTTTATTACTTTTCATAAATTAAATCACAAAAATTCTATAAAAATTTTTTTATCAAACTTTGATCGCAATTTTTGGACAAACTATTGAAGATATCAAAATTTTTTTTTGTAGGAAATTTAATTCTCTACAAAGAGAGTCCTTCAATTTCTCCGTATCTTCAACCGTATGCAAAATATGAATTTTATAAAATAGATTTGTCGCAAAATTTTTAATTTCAACTTACAAAAAAAATTTTTTTAATTATTTTTACTGACAAGATCCTCGGGATAGAACAAAGAGAGTTCAAATGCTAAGTATGCTGGTGTCTTAATTACAGTAATTGGTTAATTGTTTCATTATCTGATTCTCGGAAATGTCAGCGGACTTGTATTAGAATTTCGATTTTAATCTCGAACTCGCGGATAAATGTAACGACCGGTCTTTGCTATCCGCTTTGGGACGTAAATACGTCGGGAATTGACATTAAGGACTCTAATAAATGTTACTTATGTTATTGCCATTGTAGATATAACTTATTGTACGCTTTACATATAACAATGTTGCCAGAATATTAAACGCTACCCTTTATCTCCCTTTATGTTAACGACAATCCATCTACCTCTATCTATTATCTTTATTTAACTTAAAATAAAACGGGCCAGATCGCTTTCACGCTATTCTAAAGCCAACTTCTGAATAACACCCACGCAAAATCCTCTTGTACTTGAGTAAATATTCATCGGTGTATGGCTGGTGTCTACTCTGCCGACAAATAACCAGACTTTAGCTCCCATTAGTCAAATTATAACAAAGATACTCTCAAGAATTATTGTTATTACTACGAGTTTACATTTTTGACAATTGTATTCATCGTAAAAAATGTATGACAATTTTTAGTTGGAAAAAAGGTTTCTTATAATTGAATTCTTTGATTTTTTCAAAGTGATTATTGTTTTTTGGGATTTTTTTGGGGAATAAAATTTTTTTTTTTTAGAAAAACCAATGAATGTACCTTAAAGTAGACATTTCAACGAATAAAATGACGTATAATGATAGTACTTTTGACCGCTAGAATATTTTAAAAAAGTATTTTGAAAGTTTATAGTGTTAGTTTGGCAGAAAAATGACATTTTTGAAATTTTATATTCGTTTTTTGGGATTTTTTTGGGGAATTAAATTTTTTTTAGATAAATTAATGAATGTACCTTAAAGTAGCCATTTCAACAAATAGAATGAGCTATAAAAAATTGGTTTTTGATATCGAGAAGTTGAAAAAATTATATGTTGAAAATACGATAACTTAATTTTTGCCAATTATCAAAGTTTTCTTGAGTTTTTTTGATTTTTTACGATTTTTTCAATGAATAAAATTTTTTTCAGAAAAATCAATGAATGGATTTTAAAGTAAACATTTCAACAAATAAAATGAGCTATCAAAAGTTTAGTTTTGATCACGGGAACAATTAAAAAAATCATATTAAAATTCTAAAAATCAAATTTGGGTTCCAAATTTTGGAAAAAATTTTAACTTGTTATTAAATTTTATTTAAACTTTCATTAAAAAAAAAAAGTTATTAATAAATGAACCATTAGAAACTTAACAACATCCTTGATTACGTTGTTAAATATTTTGAGTGACGTTGATTTCCCCGCGAAAGTTATCAGAATCCTTACTGTTGAGAAAATAACTTCGCAACAAGTTTTATCGAAATAAAAATAAGTTAAATTAATATGTACAAGCTGAAAAAAAATGTAACGTCCATGCCGCTAATTTAATTAGTTAAATTAACGGTCTCATTCAACATGCCTCGCTAAATGCCCTCACTGGTGTACCTCCTCTGCGAGCGGTCATATAATCTCTTTTTCATATACCTTTTTTATTTTATTTATTTTCATATCATCCAACATTAATTCCTTTTAGCCGGACAGAATAAATTCGATCGCCCACACCGAAAAAACGTTAATTGGACGAGTTAACTTTGATTGAGTAGTTAATTTTATTTATCCTGATAATTTGTTTCCTACAAGAACTTTATTATAATAAATAATGTTGTTAATAAAAATTTGTTGTGCCGGATAATTAAATCCTCTGAATTAACCGATTAGCAGGCAATAAATTCACTTTACTTTTATAAATGCCGTTCCTCGTACTATTTTTTTTTATTCTTTTTTAACACGCTTTTAATTTAATTTTTGTAAATATTTTATTGAGAGATATTGTTTAACCTAGAGTCTTTTGAACTTGGTTTTTTTTTAATTTCTTGGGGTTGAAATTAAACTTGTTATAGCTCATTTTGTTCGTTAAAATGTCTACTTTAAGGTACGTTCATTGATTTTTGTGAAAAAAATTTTTTTTTTCAAAAGAATCAAGAAAAAAATCCTAAAAAACGAAAGTTACTTTCGGAAAAATTGAAATTACATAAAAAAAATGACGTTTTTGAATTCAATAATTTTTTTCTAAAGGTTCTCGCGGTTTAAAATACTTTTATGATACGTCGTTTTATTCGTTGAAATGTTTTCTTTAAGGTTGTACCATTGATTTTTACGAAAAAAATTTTTTTGATGAAAAAAATCCTAAAAAACAAAAGTTACTTTCGAAAAAATTGAAATTGCATAATAAAAAATGATGTTTTTAAAATTCAATAATTTTTTTCTAAACGTTCTCGCAGTCTAAAATACTTTTATGATACGTCGTTTTGTTCGTTGAAATGTCTACTTTAAGGTACATTGATTGATTTTTCTAAAAAAAATTTTAGAAGGACCTTTAAATTATTTTATACTTTTTAGTTTGCTTTTTTAAATTAATATTCACTAATGCGATCTAATCACTCCGACGAAGTGAAGTAATTAAGAGATCCATTACGCAAAGCTCCTGGCGCCCAGCCAAAATTAATTCTATCGGCGAATCGTGAATTTAATTATGCCCGTCCATCTGCGGTGGAAAGTTAAAAAAAAAAAAAATAATAATAAATCTCGCGTGCAGCTGTCTTTTTTATTTTCGGTGTTGGCTCATTTTTAACTTCCACTTATCTTTTTTTTTAATAAATTAAAAATCGGTAATTTATAACAAATTAAATATTCATAGAATTTAGTAATTGGAAAATCGAATTTAGACATCACCTAAAATATTATCGGTCCCGAGAATTTAATGTCTGGTTTGTGTTAATGTCCGAGCTTATCAATTTATAAATTCAAATTCTTAAATAAAAATATAAATATAAATTTTGGACGGAGAATCGGAATAACTGGATTGGCCCACACCGATTGGCCGATCCTCCACCCACGGAGATCATAATAATAACCGAGCGGATAATTAAGTGAAAAAATATAGGAAATAAATATTTAAGTATTGAGATAGAGGCGTTGGTAGTGCTAGCGATAATTGTATCAACCCTGAACCGATCTGTCTCTGTCGAGTTTATCGCCAGGCTAATTTGTTCCTCCGGTGTAACGAGGAGACCTCAAATTCACGATATTCGATACTTGCTTTTAATCGCGGAACCCCGTGGCGCTGATAGATACCGTTTTTTTGGGTTTCGATTTATGGGCTCGCTTTTTAAGAGATTTTTTTTTGTTTTTTGGGGATAGTTTATTTAAAAATGAAGTTTAGTACCAAAAAATCTAATTTTTTTAGCATTTATCTTTTGTTAAATTGTACAGTACTTTTTTAATTATTGACAGTTTTAAAGATATAAGCTCATCCCGAGGTTACACTCATCAAGAGCTTTCATTTGAGTACCCACATGCATTTTTGATATATTTTCATTTTCAATATATATAATATATAAAATTTAATAAAGTAAAATTTTATTTATTTATAGTTCACAAGTCACGGCAGTCATATAGTGACTACTAGTCAATTATTAAATATTTTAGGATAATCCGGTGTAATCTTAGGATTCCCTCGGTAAGTCACAATAATTCTAGTCCGTTAATACTCGAGTGACAAACACAGTCTGTTAATAATATTTATGCAAACGGATTATCTTGTCGTGTCTTGAAGAGATTTTCGCATACGTTTTCAGTACGGTAAGACGATTAAGAGGTGATAATAAAAATAAAAAAAAAAAAAAAATTAAAAGATGTATGAGTAAAAACAAAGGTACCGCAAAAGGACAATAACAAGTGTTAAATATATTTTGTCGGTTTAGTGTACAAGCATAAAAATAGTTAAGTTCCAGCTACTTAAATCTTTACTTTATACACATTTAAACTTTAACATCGGTTTTAAAGGTGTTAACACCGTCTAACAACCTCGTTCCGCTCGTTAATTCAGCCCGTGGGTGTTGCATGTGTGTAAGTTACTATATGTTACTTTTATTTCAGAAGCAATACAACTAACACAAAAGTATCCAAATAACGTCTTATGTTATACGCGATTTTAAGCCGCTCTATTCATATAATTCTCTGTAGCCAACTTTAAATTTAACCCTTCACTAGAAAGTCATCTTTATCTTGATCTTGATTTTCATTCTGATCCTGAGAATTGTGACTTATATTCTGAAAGATAGCTTTTTATTTCTCGCAACCGTAACCGGGTTGACAGTTCAGTTCTTCTTCTCTTCTATTAGATTCTTCTCTTTTACTAAAAACTATCACTAAATATTTTTTATTTAACGCCGTATACCGTGTAAGATATTTAAAACCTGTTTTCTTTTAAATCCGAACCTCCAGATCATCGATTATAAATATTAATTGGACGGTACCGTAACCGTATTGGTATTTTATATAAAAACTTATATTTCTTTTGACAACACTTGCTAATGGATTTTCACCTCCGTCATACTAATTTTTATTATTATTAGTTTTTTTAATTCTTTTGTTACATATACTCCATGAGGTATAGAATAATGATTTTTTTATGTCCTAAAAAATCCTAAAGAATCAAATAAACTCAAGAAAACTTTAATAATCGGCAAAAATTCAGTTATCTTATTTTGAACTTTTAATTTTTTTGACTTCCCGATATCAAAATTCAACTTGTTATAGCTTATTTTATTCGTTGAAATGTCTACTTTAAGGTATATTAATTGATTTTTCTGAAAAAAATTTATTTTATTGAAAAAATAAAAAATCTTAAAAAACCAAAGAAAGTTAAAAAAACTGTAATGATAGGCAAAAATGAATTATTAATATTATTAAAATTTTTTTTTGTTGAAAAAATAATTATATAAAAAACTTACCGACAACAACGACATGCCCAAAAATTCTGTCATTGACAACATGAGTACAATTCCACCTGTGGTGTCGAAACTGGTACCGACATTCGCGTAACCCTAGTTCAGCACCTTCCCCGACGGCGGGCATCACATGTGGCATTTTTCTGCACTGCTCTCGCTGGCTTTTCGCGAGTCCTGGGATGCGACCACAGACCGCAGCCCCGACGACAACCGCACCAACTACTCTGAAACACAAAATTGTCGTCCATTAAAATTCAAGAGTTCATAAAACTAAATACTATTTTTATTATGAAATATATTAGCCAATTAGATCAGCGTAGGAGGTGCTGTTTATTTTATCATAACCATAATACTGAATATAAAGTTAACAGGGCGATAATGTGTCGGTGATTTCCAATATAAACTTGATAATAATTGGTGAAGATTTTAGCGGGAAGACGTCAGCGATCATGAGTGGCGGATAATTCGTTTCACGCTGTTTCTTCGCCTCATCATCACCCAGTCTGATGAACACGTTGTAAACCCTCGTAAAAGATGATCAACACCGACGAAACCCTGGAGCTAGCTAAGCGAGTTAACGTAATATAAGATATACATATATATTGATATTTTTCGCCGCATGGTGTCCGATAAATAAAATTGTTTTTTAGCCACTATTACTTCACCTGGAAATATTTTTAAATCAACAGCTTTGTTTTAGAGATAATTATACTGAGAGAAACTCCCGTTTAAATAGCTAATTTAATTAGTATATTAAAATCATTAGAAATTTATTTTTAAAATCCTGTTTATCACACTTTTTTTTTAGTTTTTTAGGATTTTCTTATAGAAATTGTAATATTTTTTGAAAGATTCTAATTAGGTCTTTTGGTACACACTTTGACGAGTAAAATGGTGTATAATAAGTAGATATTTGTCGCCGGATTCATCAAAAAAATCCTAATTATAATTAACAAAAATCTTATTTTTTTGGTAAAATCATATTTTTTATAATAATTAAAAATATAATATCAAATTTTTCAAAAGTAACTTCCTCCAATGTCTTCTTATAATCAAAACAAAAGCGATTCTACTTAAACAATTTAAAATTTTCCTGAAAGTCATTACTTTCCAGCCAATTTCAGTAAAACCAATATATTTGATCACCGAGTAATAAATAATGACCTTTCCTCAATTTACATAATAGCTTCGTGATATGCTACTGTTAAACATACTTCCTAGAAGCTCGAGGTTAATGTAATAACGACGGTGGCAGACGATTATAAATAATGGATGTATATTAATCGCGATGACTGGTGATCGAAACAAAAATGGGTTTAAGCCTTGTATTATCTCAGAACAGGGTTCAGAGTTCTCAGATTCATTTCTCGGCTCACCTGGTGACTAAATTCCCCAAGAATGTCAAGCTAATTTATTACCTGTCTTAGGAAGTGATGGGCAACCACAGCTCGGTTGGTATTGTCTCAGGACAATAATAACAACAGCAGTTATGAAAAGACCGAGTGAAAAGATAGCGATAACAAAAAGGCTGATGAAGAAATTAAAGTCCGTGGACACGGCATGAATCCAGATTATCCGGGATCAGTCATCAATCTTGTGGAAAGTTCTGTTCCCAGGGACTTACCAAGGTCTTTATTTAAAAGTTTTTTATTTAAAGTTTATTCAAAGCGAAAAATAAAGTATAAGTTGAGGAGACAAAGCGGTGAATTGGTCGCGTGCGTTAAAATGTGCGTGAGTACTAGCAATCACCCTAATGAGCAGTCTGGGGATCCAAAACCAAAGAATCAACAAGTCGAAAGGGAAAGACATTGATCATCCAGCCATTGATTTCACGCGAGAACAGAACCAGTAGTCACGATAAAAACAAGTAATTACAGAGCTTTCGACACTTTGTTCAATAAAACGATGATGCTGATGATATTTCCCGAGAAACTCCATGGATCAAGATCCATTAAAGATCCCTCCAGTGGATCTGGTGCTTCAATGCATCAGCTGTTGCTGTTGTTGGTCTTGATATTGTTGATAAATGGATTGCTGAAGGAAAAATCCGATGATGCACTGCCGACGGAATAAAGAGGAAGATAAATGATAAGGGCTTGATCCTTTTACAACGGAATACAACAATAACAACGATCTTACTAGTTTCATCATTAGTATTATCATTATCATTATCATCGGTTGAGCGATACCACCATCTACCATCTACTATGAATCATCATCTTTTTATCTAATATTAAATAAGAAAAGATGCACGAGCTATGATAATCCGAAGGCTTATATTCACCTTACGCTTCGGGGAATTCTTTTTTTTATCGCGCTATTTCCTAGCAGTTGCTGCGGAGTCCGTTGGACACGAGTAATTTTAACTGCGGTAATGATAAATAAAGATTTGGTGAATTTTTTTTGCTAGAAATCGCAATTTTGAGAGTTTTTTAGGATTTTTTCTATGAAAAAAATTTTTTTCGTAAAAATCAATGGTACTACCTCAAAATAGACATTTAAACAAACAAAATGACGTATCATAAAAGTATTTTAGACCGCGAGAAGTTTGATAAAAAAATTATTGAATTTTAAAAACGTCACTTTTTAATGTAATTTTAATTTTTCCGAAAGTAACTTTCATTTTTTAGGATTTTTTTGATGAAAAAAATTTTTTTCATAAAAATCAATGGTACTACCTTGAAGTAGACATTTTAACGAACAAAACAACGTATCATAAAAGTATTTTAGACCGCGAGAACGTTTAGAAAAAAATTATTCAATTTTAAAAACGTCATTTTTTTTTTATGCCATTTCAATTTTTTCAAAAGTAACTTTTGTTTTTTAGGATTTTTTTGATGAAAAAAATTTTTTTCATAAAAATCAATTGTACTACCTTAAAGTAGACATTTCAACGAACAAAATGATCTATACCAAAAGCATTTTACAGTTGTAGAAATACAAAAAAAAAAAATCATAAAAACTCAGAATTTATCAAAAACAATAAACATTTACCTTAAAAACATTCTATAGAGCGTCTATAATCATGCTTTTACGGTAATATAAATAATTTCAAAAATATTTGTCCAGTGGGCACCATTACACCTCCCCAATTACGGGCATTGAGCCTGAGTAGTGGAACATGATCTATACAATTTCACGCCGTAAATCACACTTTGAAAGCAATATCGTATAATTTGATGCATAATCCCGATACTCAATGAGGGGATTTTTATTGTAGCAATCCAGAAATGGCAGAACCAGAACTTAAGTTCCGATAAAGAGTATCTAGCCGGGCAATGCCTCTGACTTGGAGCGTAATGCTATATATTACTTAGCTTAATGGCAGCATTACATACCTACACTCATATTCGATAGCAATATCAATATTACAATATTACAAACGGCAAAAGCTTCTGGGTCCGGGGATCTAAGCATAACATTATAAATCAACCAGCACGTATCTTTCTACACCTTTTATATTTGTTGTGTCATTGTCCGGTTGCTCGTGAATTATGGTGGCCAGAGCAGGAATGAATGAATGATCTGATCGACAGATAGATAATTAATAGCGACTTGCTGTTGCTCGCATATATCAAACCTACGGACAAGTTTCGCCAAAGGGCGTCGAGATACTTGGACTATTTACCCTGATATGTTGTTCTTGTCACTGTCTTTGGCGTGACTGTCCAGCACGCACGATGAATAATTACCGGTGATAACTCACCTTTCGTGACAAAGCCGCCAGATTCATCAGACGCTGGCATTAATTGACTCTTTTGAGTGCCAACGCCATTTTTAGCTCTTAATCCCGCTGAATTAAATAATCCTGATGATGATGATAATGATGATGATGAGTAATTTAAAGTTCTCACGTTGCATCTACAGGACACCCTGTAGATTATCTCACGTGGAGCTGAGTTTCGGCACCAGCCCCCAAGTGCATTCCAATGCAAATATCTCGCCTCGGGTCCTCGTGTAATCGCTGCAATTTTCATGCTTCGGAGAAATTCAACCGACCTCATCTCGCCCTTCATCACTTGACTACATATCACCAGAAACTCCACTCAGAGTTCTTTCTGAGAGAAGTGATCTCCTTTTTTTTTTTTTAATTGGCAGGAAAAATACTAAATAATTAATTTTAATTATTTTGAGACGAACCCTTTGCGAAAAGTCGATTTAAATAGGCCATTTTACTTACTAGAGTATTTATTTTAAGCTTCGAGTAATAATTTTTATAGAAAAAAATTTATTTCGCAGAAAAAATCCTAAAAAACTTTGAAAAAACACGATTTTTCGAAAAGAAAGACTTTTAAAACTTAAAATGGGATTTTTTTTGAGGATTCTACGAACAAAAGTCAACTTATTATACACCATTTTACTCGTCAAAGTGTAAGCTTGAAGTATCTACCAAAATATTTAAAAAAAGTACCTGATTTATCAAAAAAAATCCTAAAAAACTGATCAAAACTAATAGCACTTATACTTATCGATCAGTATCTAACGGCGTTCGCTTAAACAGAAAGTATAAATTCTTGCTCGTGTTTCATAAATAACATCAAAATATAATAAACAGGCATTATTCACGGCAATTAATAAATACTCGTATAAACAGACTCGATTACAATCACTAGATCCTATCAAAGGGTATTATTTTAAATAATAGTCTTTGGGGAATTTATTTAATGACAAATAAAGAGAGGTATTGAACTAATTTAAAGGCAATATAATATCATAGAAGTCAGCTTAGAGTTTCGCAAAAACAAAAACAAAAACAAAAAAAAAAAAAAAAAAAAAAAACCCCAGAATCATGATAAATAATAGTGATATAAATAAGCAACTTCCTCTGTTGGTACTCTAATATTTATCAGGAAATATAACTAATAATCCTCATTGAAATCAGCGAAACCTTTCTCTGTTGCGTCAATAAAATAGGTAATTTAATGACCACCAACAAAAAGGCGTTGTGGCTTGGCAAAAAAGTAATGTAAAAATGATAATAAAGGTAGGATAGGAAAATTACTCGGCATTATCGGATATCAATATGCAGCCGAGTCCAGAGATTAAGCCAAAGGACACAGACACCACACGAATACCACATGTGTACATAAATTATCAGAATGGAGAAAAGGCTCTGGCTTGCCGGACAACAACCACCACTATTATTATTATTATTATTATTATATTCAATAAAGGTGTCCATAAATATGAGCATTAGATGAATGACGAAGCGATAGGGTGGCATAATAAGCCGGGTCAGACCGCCTCCTTCAGTTTAGAAGTACCTGCCTTCTAGTTGAGCTAATATAAGGACATCACCGTCCCACGAATCAAGATTAACATAAAGATGACACTACTTGGCTTTTAAATTCAAATATCTGGATTATGTATTCAAGTGCAATTCAACAACCTGCTGACAAATTCAACGTTATAAGATGGTGATCTATCATAATGATCTGTATGATCTATTCATGAGGGTAATTATGGAAATTAACAAACAATACCGGATCTCTCGATGGATCCTTCTCAATTTAAAACCCTACGAATTAGACAGATATTGGATTATGATTGTGTCAAGTTAAGTGTTAGATGTGGTTCCTAGATAGGGAGGCGTGGTAGATCTCATGAATAGACCTCCCATACATCAGCCGTCAGCCATCACCCGTAGCTTATTAATAACCTACGTTAAAAGTGTATTAGGCGCTATCTCCCATCTCCACCATGGGATACGTTTGAGTTGTTTACTTTTCGACTTTCATTGTGGGAATTGGCTTGCTCTTTTAGTGAAAGGGAATTAGAGGGTGTTAAAAGTACCTACTGAAGTTTTTGTTGTAGATTCTGTTCGATCAAAAGAGTATCAATTATTCTTTTAAAAAAAAAAAATTTAAGAATTAATAAACTAAATCAAACCCAAGCCTCTAAATCAAATCGATTATTTTAGCCAATAAATAACCAGTCGTTAAAGACAAACCTACAAAATGGCTAAAACCTCTGGAAGCCCAGTTGCGAGGGCAAAGGCAATAAGGCGCCGGGCAATATATCTTGAGGCGCCAGTGCTAAGATTTTCGCCACCTACTCCAGTGTCAGGACCCTACTGAGATCTTTATGCATCGAGTTCTCCCACACATACCTGGGCTGCTCCTAGATCCCAAAGATACTGACAACGGCCTGGAGCTGGACGTTGCTAAAAGTATAATGCTAAAAGCTTATGCCTGTTCTGTGGATCCTCGAGGTGAAAAATGATAATTTAGATCTTGACACCTGCCGGTTCTTCCCGAGACTCGAGTTTGAACTCGAGGACTAGCCAAACAGATAGCCATGTCATAACAGAATCCTCGATCCTTGATAAATACGTTTAATCCGTTAAACAAACACAAGCCACTTTCGAAGGTTTGTACACTTTTGTTCTTATTTAGCTTAGCATTCATTGTCGGCGCTTGTGAGCAGAAGCTCATCCGCAATAACCGAGCCAGCTGGTTATCTGAATCTTTGAGAGCACTTGACTTTAGTTGCTTTGAGAAAAAAAAACAAAAAAAACCAAAAAAAAACGAAAATATTTCTCAGAGCAGGCGGTTTTATTGATAGTCACGTGACCGCGACAAAGACCACCTGCATGAGCATCAGGCATCAACCATAGAGTCTGAACTCATCCGTCACGAGTGGATGTGTCTCGGTTTAATTTCACGCCCTGAGTCACCATCACCAGAATACCGTTTTTATCTCGATGATCATGACTTGTCGTCGTGACAGGATACATTAATGGTTGATGATGGTAGTAAACCTCAACACACAACAGACAATACACACTCTGACGGATCTGACGGTTTTAGTTCTTAGGACCACGTATCTTCCGATCACACGTTCAAAACCTCAGACTCTTGACCTCGCCACTATTTTATGCCAAACGCGTTCTTAGTCTCTCTCAGCTGCTCCGGTAACTGGACAGCGGGCACCTCTTTCTTACTCCGTGACACTGGGAATAACCACAATTACTCCAGAACTTACAGTCCGGCAAATACCGAGTTAATATAACAAGCTGATCCCTATCTCGCCACAAAAAAACATCTTAGATCTTGCTGAAATATTCAGAGGGACGCACTCGGTGTAAATTTGCAAGAATTGGAGTGTTTTTTTAGGATTTTTTCGATGAAATAAATTTTTTTTTTTTTATAAAACCCTCAATGGTAACTCAAAGTAGACAATCTGATGAGTAAAATAATCTACAACATGTCACACTATTTCTTCAAGACAAAGTTCTGAAAAATAAGAAACCTAATAATTGTTCTCGAAAGTTTTGATCGTTGGCCAAAATTGGCGTCATTAGGCAGCAAGTGGGCATTCCAAAAAAGACCAGTCGAATAATTAAAAGCAAATGACTGAAATTACAAGCTGGAGCCGATTAATAAATAAAAAATCCAATCAAAAAGTAAATTAATAACTATCAATTGAATATACAAAGTTGTTTACGAGATCAACTTATCTTGAGTTATAAAACGTTATAAAGTGTTTTCAAAATCCGGTTATTGAGTTTGTCATCTCCACTAATTGGAGTTGAAGAATATTTATGTAAAGCCGGCTGATGGTTCATGGCTCCCGCCCATCGATGGACGTCCAGGAGCCAGCCTTGCAATGACATTTTTTGAGTCTCTTGTTCATTATTGTCGAGTAATTTATTATTTTGGTTGTTGGAATTAATTACAGGCACACATTGATTAAAAGCCACTAATTTATCGTAAGCCTTGATGCCCCACAATTCGATCGGTATGGTCTTAGAATATTTATATGAGTGAGGTGTGCGAGGAGAAAACCTCAACTCAACAAATGCTCGTTATTACGACGATACGCTGGTTTATCACCCAGGTGAAACACTTTGCGGTTAACTGATCGTCCAAGAGCGACGTTTATACTTTGCCGGGACTAATTAAAAGGATACCCAGTACGGTCGATCTGATAAGATCGGCATTGACGCCACCGATTACTTCTCTTTCTTTACTTCGGGAATTGAACTCTTCCTAGTTTTAGTTTTTCTGTTATGCTTACATTCGTTTTTTAGTCGTTGGAATGTAGTTAACAGGTGGAGTGGAAAAATTTTCCTAGGCACCTGGCGGGGGCGCCGTTTTTCAGGCATCTGTTTTTTTTTCTCTGTATCGATATATAGGTCATTTTATTCCTTAGATTGTCTACTTCAAGGTACGATCAATAATTTTTATAGAAAAAAATTTATTTCGTAGAAAAAATCCTAAAAAACTTTGAAAAAGCACGATTTTCCAAAAAGAAAGACTTTTAAAACTTAAAATGGGATTTTTTTGAGGATCCTACGAACAAAAGTCAACTTATTATACACCATTTTACTCGTCAGAGTGTAAGCTTGAAGTATCTACCAAAATATTTCAAAAAAAATACTTAAATTATCCAAAAAAATCCTAAAAAACTAAAAAAAAAAAACCTAGATTTTCTGCAAAAAAATACTTTTGCAACTTAAATAGGATTTTTTTTTTATGATTCCGACGACGAAAGTAAACTTTTTACACACCATTATCTTCACCAGAGTATAAACTTACGAACTCACGAAAAAATCTCAAAAACGATACCTGATTTCCTAAAAAAAATCCTAAAAAAGGATCAACGACGTCCTTCAGAAAGTTTAACAAAAAACCCGATTCCTGGAAGCACTTATTCCTGGACACCCTGAATAATTCATACCTCCTAATTAAGGCCGTGCTCCAAATTTTTTCCCATTGGACCCAATTCGGAATGGCAATATGCCGGGTCATAAAATGCTCCTTAGCCTTGAAATGGTCATCCCCGTTCTCGGTGAATTTCTTAACGGATTGGCAAAAAAAAGGAATTAGCAGGTTTCTCTGGGAAAAACATCTCGCATTCTATCCTCCCTGTTTAATCAATTTAAATCGCTTAGCAAGCGGCATACCTTATATTTTTTACTTCCTAACTAAAACTGTCCGGCAGAAGATATCCAGTATAAGTAGTACCTCTTTCATTTCAATTGAAACGCTCTCACCATCAGGAGAGCCAGAGATAGAAAGAGAGAGAGAGACTCTAAATATTTTAATGCCGCTTTGTCCGGTTTTATTTATCCTCTTAATTTCCCAGGTATCTGCGATCCTTCTTGTCTTATATCCCAACACATTATCAGCATTAGAAGTACATATATTCATTATTTTTACTACTTACAGCACCGCTTTTTTACTTCAACCTTCTTCACCCAACTCGTTATTTTAATTGGCAACTTTTTCACCGCATTCTTCATATTTTGCAGAACTACCGAATCTTTTCTTCTTCTTTTAGCTCGGTTCCAATTTGTAAGAAGCTTCCTGCTCATCAACCGGTAGACGGTAACTAATAATCACCATACATTTCTATTACAACTGGAGAATAGTGTTACCGGTCCGCTCTACGGGGGGCTGGAGATTTTTAAAAATATTAAATGAATTTTAGTCGAAAATTTAGAACTTAAAATTCTCGGTCAAGAGACGTATTTTGTAGGAAATATAATCCTTGATAAGGAGGGTCCTTATCAAATTTTTCATAAATTTAATAAAAATATCATTTTTTTAGTAAATCTTGATTTTTAGAACTTTAACGTCATTTTTTAAATTGTTCCCGTGGTCGAAACTAAACTTTCCATAGCTCATTTTATCCGTTGAAATGTCTACTTTGAGATAGATTCATTGATTTTTCTAAAAAAAATTTTTTTCATTAAAAAAATCTTAAAATAAATAAGTTACTTTAAAAAAAAATCGAAATTTCGGAAAAAAAATGAAATTTTCAAAATTCAACAATTTTTTCTTAGTTGTTTCCGAGGTCAAAAATACTTTTGCTATAGCTCATTTTATTCGTAAAAGTGTCTAGTTTAAAGTACATTCATTTATTTTCCTCAAAAAAATTTTTTTTCCCAAAAAAATTCCAAAAAACAAAAGTTACTTAAAAAAAATGTCATTTTTCGGTAAATTTTACTCTTTAAAATTTTTAACATTTTTTTTAAAACTGTTCCCGTGGTCGAGAGTAAACTTGTTATAGCTCATTTTGTTTGTTGAAATGTCTACTTCAAGGTAAATTAATTGATTTTTCTAAAAAAAATTTAATTCCCCAAAAAAATCTCAAAAAACAAAAATCAAAGAATTCAATTAAAAAGATTAACACAAAATTTAGAGAAAAAATGCAAGCTTGGAATTGAATTGAGCGTAAAATGAAAATTTTGCCAGGCAGGAAGACAAAGAAAAAGTAAATCGGAAATTAGTATCGCCCCGTGAACATAAATAATGACTGGATAGTTATTTATTCTCCTTTCTTCAGTGTATATCCGTTCTTAGCTACGTTTATTTCATTTGACTAGTCCTCTTTTCGTCACGGTGACCCAGTGATTTATCTGAGAAATCCAAAGTAAAAGGTAATAGAGTTGTCCGGTGGTCGGTTGGACCGTGAAGATCAAGTAGTAGGAGGAGTTTACTTCTATATATTCTTCTTCATCTATTCATTGAGATCACCCACGAATTATTCCGTGGATCGTGGGAGTCGCAATTTTGAATTTTTAAATTTAAACGATCTGTTTCTCTTTTTTTATTCGGGGAATTAACTTTTTGTTGGCAGGAGAGCAGCTCTTTGTTAGGCCGCTCGTGGGATTTGATGACAGATTGATGACTCTTTAGGTTTAAGAGCTGTCATTGATACTAAGCCGTTTTATGTAATTGCTTGTAATAATTCTCGAGTTTTTTTTTTTTTTTTTTTTTTTTTTTTTTGACAATTTTTAAAAATAAATTCTAACGTTTTAATATAGAATTTTTTAATTGGAAATAAACCTTTGAATAATTAAAATTCTTTAGAGATCTAAAAGTAAAATGTCATTTGCAACATCCGTCAAAAGTGATTTGTACATAAATAAAAGAAATTTACTGGTAAGTACAATAACAAAGATTTATTAGTGACACTGATGACTTATTTAATAAAAATAGTGTCTAAGTCGAAAGAGTAATAGATCGGAGATCCGTGATCTTGGCTGAGGACTTTCGATAAAAGCGATTAAGAAATTTATAAAGACAGATCTTGTAAGATTATAAGCCGTCGAGTTTAGACGCAGATTGAGACTGAACTATAATAATAAAAAGGAAGCAAGAGGGAACGATCAGCTTCAGGTTCAGTATACTTATATCTGTATCTGGCCTGAGGCCGTGAAATCAGATCCAGTATCACCCAAGTAAAGCTAAGAGCAGGAGACACTTTGTGTTTGGCATACACTCGCCACGCACCGTACCACCATACCACGCTCCGGTCCATGTTCATTTTTTTAAAATCCAAATAAAACATTCATGTCATGTCAATAAATTTAAGGTTTTGTTTCCGCCAGAGTGCTATTGTCCAATAGATCGTGGGAAAGTCAATACTGCGAGGACCGACATTATTTGCAAACTTTCGTGATGTTTGTTGTGGAGAAAAAATTTTTAATAACGAATTTTTGGGGTAATGGTAGTAATTTTCGGGATTTTTTCTGTGAATAAAATTTTTTTGAGAAAAATCAATGAATGTACCTTAAACTAGACATTTCAACGAATAAAATGAGCCATAGCAAAAGTATTTTTGACCTCGGAAACAACTAAGAAAAAATTGTTGAATTTTGAAAACTTCATTTTTTTCCGAAATTTCGATTTTTTTTTTTTAAAGTAACTTACTTATTTTAAGATTTTTTTAATGAATAAAATTTTTTTCAGAAAAATCAATGAATACATCTTAAAGTAGACATTTTAACGGATAAAATGAGCTATAACAAGTTTAGTTTTGACAACAGGAAAGAAAAAAAAAAAAAAAAAAAAAAAAAAAAAAAAAAAAAAACAATTTTTATGGTAATTAAAAAAAAATTTTTTTTGTTATTTTTTTCAATTAGAAGCTTAAAATCTAAAATCAATCGAAAAAACTGAAATATTACTTAGATCTGGACATGAGCCATGAGAGCAAAATAAAATAGCATGAGGGATCCGACGGAAACGCTGTTTGCGGATTTATGAGCCCTCTCGGATCAGGAATATGGAGCCGTAGCCCCGGGGGATGCTCGGGAATTTAAAGTTTAAAGGATCGGGATAAAAAGGCTTGAGAGTCTCGCAATTAGGTCCTTAGGTCCATGGTATCCGTCTTAAGTCTTAACCGTCTCCGGACATGGGACCACCTCGCTCGACATCTCGTTTCGGAGGCCACGACATTTCGCCAGAAATTGGAGATCGATCGGCAGATACCGGTCTCTCTTTCTCTTCCTCTCTCTCGCGGATTTCTCGCTCAGTTTAGTTCGGCGATCTTTCAAATGAGAACGATTCATTCCAAATGCTCCTTGATTCTCATTGGAATCCATTGCGCAAGTTATTCTCTTCTCAGCAAAAAAATATACCCGATCAATTCTCCACCAGCTATTTATCTCACAGTTTTTACATCACCAATTAATGCTCCTCTAATTGATGGAATTAAAATTTATTCGATAATTGCCTGTTGCTCCTCCTTCCTGATTTACATTTTTATTCATCTGATAATATCGATGTTTTTTTATCTAATTTTTGTCGAAAAATAAACTTGTTATGTCATTTTGTTCCTTCAAATCTCTACTTTAAGTTGCGTTCATTGATTTTAATAAAATAAATTCAATTCAGTAAAAAAAAATCATAAAAAACGCAAGTTACTTTCAAATAATGTCATTTTTTTAGCAAATCTTGATTTTTAGAACTTTAACGTCACTTTTTAAATTGTTCTCGTGATCAAAAGTAAACTTGTTATAGGTCATTTTATTCGTTGAAATGTCTACTTTAAGATACATTCATTGATTTTTCTGAAAGAAATTTTATTCATTGAAAAAATACTAAAAAATCAAAAAAACTTATGAAAACTACGATATTTTTTAAAAAATGGAGTGTTTTTATTTTCAATCTTTAATTTTTCTACTTTCCGCGTATCAAAATTCAACTTGTCATAGCTCATTTGATTCGTTAAAGAGTCTAGTTTAACGTAAATTTATTTATTTTCATCAAAAAAATTTTTTTCTTCAAAAAAATCTCAAAAAACAAAAGTTACTTTAAAAAAAATGTCATTTTTCGATAAATTTTACTCTTTAAAATTTTTAACATTTTTTTTAAAACTGTTTCCGTGGTCGAAAGTAAACTTGTTATAGCTCATTTTGTTCGTTGAAATGTCTACTTCAAGGTACATTAATTGATTTTTCTAAAAAAAATTTAATTCCCCAAAAAAATCTCAAAAAATAAAAATCACCTCGAAAAAATCAAAGAATTCAATTAAAAAATTTTTCAAAAAGATCAACATAAACTCTATCTAGATCCTTTCAATCAATTTTTTTTTTTACCTCAATCATCAAATAAGTCCTTAATTACCCAAATAAAAATTCCACAATACCTGGTCTGATCCGGGCCCTGAGCAAGCCCAATAATTAAAAGGGCAATCGCGATCACCGCGATGTCACCGCGACGCATCTCTTACATCACAATCACAATCAATTAATGATTTCATCAAACAATCTTGTTGGTATTATCCCGTTCCACAAGCAAACAAAACAAACAAACCAACCAATAATTAAAATAATTAACGAACAAGAACGTCCGCGCACAAAGGACTCGAGTAAATAATTATTCTACCGGTGGAATGTTTTGAAAGTTGGAAAATACGCAACACATATTTATATTTATCGCTGCACCGTTTTATTGATTAGATCCATTAAAAACTCTCAGAGACACTAATTGATTGAACAACCAACTACTATTTATAAAATTCCTCCTCATTTTTCACCACTTAATCTTTCACTTAATTAACTCCATATCTTCGAGCTGATCAAAAATTTAGATTTTTATTCACAATATTGCTTTCAAAATTTTATATAAATTTTTTTTAATTGTTCTTTCCTCCCTCTACACGTGCATAATTTTTATTTTTTTTTGCGACAACTCTTTCATCAAAAAAATCCTAAATTATCACAACACTTTTCTCAACTTTGCAATTTTTGGGTAAATTTTTGAAAAAAAAAAATTAATTTTAAATTAATTCCAAAATTTTTTTTATAAAATGTCAAAAAAATAATTTTTAAAGAGAGATCGGCGGATTTGGGATGTTCACGCGGAGAGTTTAACGGGCGCATGGAAGAGAACGGTGCGTTTGGACGACTGGAGACTTCACTCAGGACTGGCCCGCCGGCCACCTATACTACACACTATATTACTATATAGAATATACCTTTGGCTTTGGGATCGTGTATTATATATCTGTATCGTACCGGGTCCGAACCATTCTCCTATCCTCTTACTCACATCACATCACTATAAAGATACTTTACGCGGCGTGTAATTCTCCAGCTGATCTGGAACATTTTTAATAATTATTTTATTTCTCAAATTTTTTCATTGATTTCTAACCGAGTGACGGCGCAAGACTGACGTACAGGGAGATAATTGTTCGGTTATCTTTTATTGCTGGGTATTTTTCAATTATGATAGACCATATTGTTTCTTGATAACTGTTAACCTAGGATTTGTGTGTTTGCTTAGATAATACCAGGAAAATTTTAATTCATTTATCATAAATAGAATTTCAAAACAGAGTAGTTTTAATAACGAATTTTTGGGATAGTGGTAGTAACTTTTAGGATTTTTTCTATGAATTAAATTTTTTTGAGAAAAATCAATGGATGTACCTTGAAGTAGACATTTTAACGAACAAAATGAGCTATAAAAAGTTTATTTTCGACCACGGGAATAATTAAAAAAAAATTTTTTAATTTTAAAATGTAAAATTTGCCAAAAAATGACAGTTTTTTAAAATAACTTTTATTTGTTGGGATTTTTTTGGAGAAAAAAATTTTTTTAAGAAAAATCAATGAATGTACCTTAAAGTAGACATTTCAACGAACAAAATGAGCTATAATAAAAGTAATTTTGATCTCGGGAACAACTAAAAAAAAATCATAAGAGACATTTTTTGAAGTTTACTAAGAATTTAAAATTCAAATATTCGGAATGAGTTTGAAGGTAAAAAATTTTATTAAGACATTTTCAGGCTGAAATAAAAAAAAGATACAAGGCCAAATGTGGAAAATAGAAAATTAAAAAAGTAAACAGTGACGGAATTTAAAAAGGTTTGATTGAGGAAGTCTTTATTTATATTTTTGAAAAATCAAACAAATTCCGGTTTTGTGTAAAGAAATCATGTGGATACTAGATAAATAAAATAAAAATAAAAGAGAAAGAAGGATGATATGACAGTCAGTGGGTCATCGGTCGGTTTATATAATTCAAAAAACCTGAGTTGTTACATTTATTTTCCCAGGATTGTGATTCGCGGTAAATAAATGCAATGACGGGAACAAATGGCGGCCCCGGGGTGTCTAATAAATAAAATGATAATAATAAATAAATTAATAAACGAATGAGAACGGGAATGAATGAATGATAAGAGAAGAAAAAACCCTGTTATTTATGTGGCTATAAAGCACAAAGCCTGAACGTTTAAGATTGAAATACAAACCTTCGCTTGTGTCTGTACTATTGATATCCCAACATCCAGGAGGAATACTTTTTACCGACGAGCATCCACCCGCGAATGAATCATCCTCGATGATAGCGATCGAATTCGACCGACCGTAGTATCAGTCATCAGCCCGTGGGTGATTATACTAACTGGAGTACCAGATAAATTATTTACTTTTACTTTGATTTTATATGTTGAAAATAACAATAAAAATTTTACTTGATTGAAGGATCGATCTTAGATCCTTCAAGTATTAAGTTTGTGAATTTTGCCTTTTTCTCTCTGTTTTTTAACTTAGGATTTTTTTATTGCTACCGTGGTCAAAAATACTTTTATTATAGATCATTTTTTTCGTTAAAATGTCTACTTTGAGGTCCAGCCATTGATTTTCGTAAAAAAAAATTTTTTACACCGAAAAAATCCTGAAATAAGAAAGATACTTCGGAAAAATCAAAATTTCGGTAAAAAAATGAAGTTTTTTAAATTTAATGATTTTTTTCAAATTGTTCCCGTGATCAAAAATACTTTTATTATAGCTCATTTTATTTGTTGAAATGTCTACTTTAAGGTCCAGCCATTGATTTTTATCAAAAAAAGTTTCTTCCCTGAAAAAATCCCAAAATACTAAAGTTACTTAAAAAAAAATTGCATATTTTTGCAAAAATAGTGTTTTTAAAATTCAATAATGATTTTTTTAGGGTTTCCGTTATCAAAAATCTTTTTGTTATAGCTCATTTTGTTCGTCAAGATGTCTACTTTAAGGTCCATTCATTGATTAAAGAAAAAAAAAATTTTGTTCATAAAAAAAAATCTCAAAAAAACACCCACCTCTCCCTGAAACAATTTTCAAACCATCCAGAAACCTTGATATCACTCAAATTAACTCATCAAACTCCTTCGTACCTCCTATCTGGCAGCTTAGCTTATCATCCAATCTAAAAAATATCCATCTAGTTCCTCGAAACACGGAAAACCTATTACTACAACCGGCAAACCGTTAGCCGAAATCGAAATTCAAATATGTCTGTCTCATACGTCTCTATAATATTGAATAGCAACCCCGTCATTAGCTTATAATTAAATTATAGAGCAGCCATATGGTGCATATGCTCGATCTTTTCATCCATTGACATCCGAGCATAATAATTACCAAAATTAATAATAAATTCAGTGAAATGCGATACCCTTTTTTTTTTTTTTTTTTTTTTTTTTTTTCTTTTTTTCTTTTTACTCCTTACAAAATTTACCGGCAATAAATAACCAGTCCAACATATCTCGATTTAAATGCCGATAATTTATTATTACCAGAGTTTTAAAATAATGACGAGTATAAAGAGATATAGAGCTAACTGGGATTATTTTATTTTATTTACACTCTGGTTATTCATGTCGATATTGTTAACTCGGTTCATTTAAATGGACGTACAGCGTACAAGTTAAAAGTTAAGAGAATTAACGTCGTTTAATACAACCATCCAACAAAGCGAGATATATTTAATATATACTTATATTATACATATATGTGGAACTTGAAACTCAAACTGGTGCTGTGATGTATGTATACGCTCGTATGTACTCCATTTCCCCCTGCCTCCGCCCCCTATCGTCGATTTTTTATTCCAATTGCGGGAACAAATAACAGGAATCGTGTCTCGTTGCGCAGGATCGCCAAATGCCGTAGTATACAACTCTATATTTATTTATTTATTATTTACACATAACATTCATTTTTATATGCCTTTTAAGCCAACTTTTAATTCATCATTTATTTTCGTTCTGACGGTTTTAAAGTTTGTATCAAGAACGCCGATGTGTGGATGTGTGATGTCAAACACAAAAGATACCTCCGGTTGATGCTGATTAAAAACTATATTTCCAACCTTTTGATTACCGGATGATTGCGCAATCATTTTTATGATTCTGACTCATCTGATATTATATCGTTAATTTATTTAGCTTCCAGGAATTTGTGGATGGCAAGTTTTCTTTGTTTTGGTGAGGTTTTATAATTGAAAAAGGGTAAAAAATTTTAGTCAGGTGCGAAATTAGAGTTTTGAATTAAAATTTTTTTTTGTTATCGTGGTTTAAAATAAAGTTGTTATAGGTCATTTTGATCGTCAGAATGTTTACTTTAAGGTACATTCATTGATTTTAATGAAAAAATTTTATTTATTAAAAAAATCCCAAAAAAAGAGAGTAAGGTTAAAAAAAATAGCGAATTTTCGGAAAAATTGACTTTTTTAATTTTCAATTATTATTTTTTTTTTTTTTAATGATTGCGTAGTTCGAAATAAAGTTTTTATAGGTCATTTTGTTCGTCAAGATGTCTACTTTAAGGTCCATTCATTGATTTAGTCAAAAAAAATTTTTTTTCCTAAAAAAAAATCCTAAAAAACAAAAGTTGTTTATTAAAAATTGACTAATAGAGTCTTAAACCTGATAGTAGTTATTAATCGTGAGTTATTTTGTCCCGGGTAAGTTATCAGCGGCACGTCGAATCCGAAGAAAAATGTGTGTATTTAAAGTAATAAAATAAAAAGCAAACAGCTCAGAGATAAAAGTAAAGGATAAAACAAATGAAACTTGTGTACATGACAACTAAAAACCAAAAACTTGAGAGTAAAAAGTAAAAAGTAAAAAGTACAGAAATACTCTATTATGGTGTTCCTTCCTGTTTAACTCTAAACTGTTTTTTCGTTTTTTCTCATGTTTTTATTAGCAGTTTGTATTACTGGCAGATGTTTCCCACTTACAATGGAGCATTCTACAAGGGCTACTAGCCTGTTACAGCCTAATACGGTATTGTTGCTTCGGCTCAAGATACAAAAGATTCGGGTAATCTCTCGGCTCTCTAACTCTCTTCTCTTTTATTTTCTTTCCTCTTTATGTCATCATCTAGAAATGAAGACCCTCTCGAGTATCTCCGGACCAGACAAATAAACTGTGTCCAACTCGCGAATCTGGCTCTCCGATTTCTTCAACAATCATCATAATTATTTTTATCAATCTAAAAATTTTTCTTTCATCATAAACAAAATTGTTGGTACATTGAAACATTTTATGGACGGTATTAAGGAAAATTTAAAGAGTTTAAATATTGCTACAACAATCACGGATCTCAGTCTAACATTTTTACAGCCCAGAGGTTCATAAAGCTCTGTAATTGGCTGACGTATAAATAACGCAATCATAAAGCTAATAACGTCCCATTAAACATTAAACCGGGTGTGTGCGGGATAATCGTAACTCGGAAATTCACGGTGGGCTGTAAGCACTCATCCTCCATCCACCATCCACCCGAGTAAGACATGATGAAACAACTAAAAAAGGTTGAGGTTGAAGGTGACGGTCAGCAAAGAATTTTATTAATAATAAAAACTCCAAATATTTATTGTTTGCTTTAACTGTTTTTGAAGTAATGTCATGGATAACCTGGTTTTATGGGATTTTTTTGGAGAGGAAAATTTTTTTCACTAAAATCAATTACTGGACCTTCAAGTAGACTCTTTAACGAGTAAAATGAACTATAATAAGTTCAGTTTTGACTTCCGGAACAATTTGAAAAAACATATTTAAAATTTGAAAGTGTCAATTTTAATGAAATTTAGAATTTTTTTAGAGTTATTTTCGTTTTTTAAGATTTTTTTTATGAGGAAAATTTTTTTCACTAAAATCAATAACTGGACCTTCAAGTAGACTCTTTAACGAGTAAATTGAGCTATAATAAGTTCAGTTTTGACCACCGGAATAATTTGAAAAAAAATATTGAAAATTAAAAAATGTGATTTTCAATGAAATTTTAAATTCTTAAAAAGTTACTTTTGTTTTTTGGGATTTTTTCAATGAAAAAAATTTTTTTCATACAAATCAATGACTGTAGCTTAAAGTAGATACTTGAACGAAAATAATGAGCTATATAAAGTCAAGTTTCAACCATGAGAACGTTTTAAAAATTTTTAAAATAAAAATCATTTTAAAAAAATGATCAAAATTAACTTTGCTTAAATTTTCACCTTTTTGAAAAAATAAAAAGAATGTCCTGAAGGGATTCAAATGGCGCCTACATATCCTGTTTGAGTTTTAACCGGTGAGATCTCAACTTATTGCTAACTGATTGCTCTATTGGGATGGGAAGAGATATATGTATCTGCATAACTTAGTAGAGTCCGATTAAAGATGCGAAGAGTGATTGGCCGGTATCTTATCTGCGTGGGATGGCTCTGTTTAATAGGAAGAAAGAGTTTGAGTAGTTAAACTGGACCGCCCATTATTTGTTGTCATTAAATAACAATATTCAGGGTGATTTCATTTGCCGATTCTCGGTATTTTTCTTTCAAGCCAATGATGATGGTGATGATGATGATGATGATGATGATGATGATGATGATGATGATGATGACACAGTACAGAGGTCTGCTGCCGTATTAGAGAACGGCTAATTTCCATCCTTCTACATTAGCCGGATTATTTTGTTTATATGTGTGCGAGCAATCTTAAGAGGATAAGCCGCAAAGGCGAAACAATTTTAAAGGAGCGAACGAAACAGAATCCTTTAGCTGTAGATGGACTCAAGGAACTCTTAAAGTGCCGCGGTCTTTCGATAATTAGAGGGCGGCTATTGTTACCTTCTCCTGAAAGACCATAGGCCAGCGAGAGAGGAGAAGGGGCCTTCTAAAGTGGAAAAAGAGATTATGAGAAGTATCAAGGGACGATGGATACCATACTGCTGATGCTGATGCTCCTGCTCCAGTCCCACTCAAATACTACTAACGCAAAAAATACATAATCATCATAAACAATAAAAATATCTGGCATTACCCTTTTACAGGTCCACCCAGTGGATACTATTCACCAAAAAATTTATTGACCAAAGTTATATTGCTGCTTTTTGTTATTCTGAGTTTTCTGTTCCAACTGGGTGGGTTTGTTCATAAATAATGGGTGTGGTAGTGATTACACTTTTGCTTCAGCCGCTCAAATATTTTGATAACCTATATTTTATATTATTTTGTAAGATATATTTATTTATGTTTTATGATTTGTGTTTTAGTTTTGGGAATTTGGATTTTTTTCAGGTTTTCTAAGGTAAAAAATTAATTTATTATAGATCATTTTATTCCTTGTAATGTCTACTTTAAGGTCCAGCCATTGATTTGCTTGAAAAAAATTTTTTTTATTGAAAAAATCCTAAAATAAGAAAGTTATTTTGGAAAAAACGAAAATTTCGGCAAAAAATGATGTTTTTAAAATTCAATAATTTTTTTCAAATTTTTCCCGCAATCAAATATACTTTTATTATAAGTCATTTTGTTTGTTAAAATGTCTTCTTTGAGGTCCAGCCATTGATTTGCTTGAAAAAAATTTTTTTTATTGAAAAAATCCTAAAATAAGAAAGTTACTTCGGAAAAAACGAAAATTTTGGCAAAAAATATGGTTTTTAAAATTCAATAATTTTGTTTTCATTGTTCCCGTAATCAAAAATACTTTTGTTATAGGTCATTTTGTTCGTTGAAATGTCTTCTTTAAGGTACAGTCATTGATTTTAGTAAAAAAAATTTTTTTACACCGAAAAAATCCTGAAATAAGAAAGATACTTCGGAAAAAGCAAAATTTCGGTAAAAAAATAAAGTTTTTAAACTTTAATAATTTTTAATTGTTCCCGTGATCAAAAATACTTTTTTTATATGTCATTCTGTTCGTTAAAATTCCTGCTTTACGATTCATTCATTGGCTTTATCAAAAAAAAAATTTATTCATTAAATAAATCCCGAAAAACAAAAATAATTTTTCGGTAAACTGACTGCAGTGATTAATAATCAGTAACTTATTGGTAAATTAACCAAATTTTTTAATAAATTTTTGTTTCGAAATCAATTAAAATTCTTTTAACTTAATTATTGTCATAAACGAAGCAAATTAAGATTGGCTGTAAATAAAAGCATAAAGGAATAAAAAAAACTCACCCGAAAAATAGCCGGCGAATGATCACCGTGACACTCATTTTTTTCATCACATTCTCTATCTTCCTCATTTACATACCCATGTATCACAATTAAATGAATCATTAGTAAATAGAGACTTAAATAATGTAAAATATTTGTAATCTTTCAGCAGTGAGACTGAACCGAAATCGGTTTACCGGTTCTCAGTAACCGAAATAAACTTTATTTGAAATTGATTAATTCCTACGGTTTTATTCAAATGAAACGTTAAATTTTAATAAAACACGGATGATAATTGCCCCAGGTATAAGCTCGCTCTGATAACAGGTTTCTCCTTTAAGTAAAACTGAGCGCCTGCGCAAGTTACCGGGTTTCGAGGTCGTAAAGATAATGCCCACCATCGCTTCTTACTAATAATTTAATACACCGTGTAATCTAGATTTGCCGGCTCAAATAATTATTTTTTGTCAGCAAACCCCGAACTCTTCTTCCTTCTCTTTCTAACTCGGGAATTAACAAACTCGATGGATTATGAATTATTCATACACATCTTCGGTAAGTACTAACAAGATCGCGGTTTCATTTTTTAAAAATCCAATTAAAACTGTCTTTTCTCACATCAATTGCTCTCTTCTTCAAATTTTACCTCTTTTTCACTTTTAATCTTTCCAGCTTCCTGGAATCCAAATCCTAATTTTTTTAGCTTATTTTGTTCGTTAAAATGTCTACATTAAGATTTTATCATTGTTTTTATTCAAAAAAATTTATTTCATTGAAAAAATCCGAAAAATTCTAAAAAAAGGTCATTTTTTTTTACCGAAATTTTGATTTTTTCGAAGTATCTTTCTTATTTCAGGATTTTTTCGGTGTAAAAAATTTTTTTTACTAAAATCAATGACTGTACCTTAAAGAAGACATTTCAATGAACAAAATGACCTATAACAAAAGTATTTTTGATTATGGGAACAATGAAAACAAAATTATTGAATTTTAATAACCATATTTTTTGCCGAAATTTTCGTTTTTTCCGAAGTAACTTTCGTATTTTAGGATTTTTTTAACAAACAAAATTTTTTTCAAGCAAATCAATGGGTGGACCTCAAAGAAGACATTTTAACGAACAAAATGATCTACAATAAAGGTATTTTTGATAACGGGAACAATTAAAAAAAAAAATAATTGAATCATGAATTCCTGAAATTTGTAAATTTATCGGTAAATATCCGGAAGATTGATGTCAGGTAATCACCGTGCCGGAGACATCTTGCAGCGAATGAGGATCAGACGTTAATTGATCGATGTAATTACGAATTAAGAACGCAAAGTATTAATTATCAATAACACGTTGTCTAAAAAAAAGAAAACTGTTCATTGGAAAAAATTAGAGGAGTTAAATGATCGGAGTTATACTGGAATTAATAATGGTAAAATGAGGTCCAGGGCCGGTACCTAATAAGTCTTGGATTACATAGATGTACTTGTATATTCTCAATACGAATGTTGTCTTGGTACGCGCCTACGCTTTAAACGTGTCTCAAAGCGCCGCCTGGTAATATATTTCCAATGGCATCAACCAGCCAGCACATGGATTGTGGTATCGCCCAGGTATGGTATGAGTAAGAGCATATCGAGTTATTAAAATCCTTTTTAACCGGGATATTCACATTGTACTCCATAATCCATACTTACATACTTCGTGGTCCATAGTCCTCATGTCATGTACAATCTCCTCCATTGATATCATTAGCATTCACGTAACATGGACCTTCCCTTTCTTACGCCGAATCTTCTTCTGCTTTCTTTTCTTCCTCAGAAATTCGACCGATAAATACGTTCATGCTAATGACTCGATAATTACAAGTTTACTTTATTTATTTGTACATACGAACAACAGATCAATTATTGTTCAATATTTCATTTCTCAACAAACAAAGTGTCGAATTTTACAAGAATTTCTGTGATTTGGGGAGTTTGAGTTTTGAATTAGGATTTTTTTATTGTTACGGTGGTCCAAAATAAAGTCATGATAGTTCATTTTGTTCGTTAGAATATCTACTTTAAGGTCTAGCCATTGATTTGTTAAAAAAAATTTTTTTTTGTTAAGAAAATCCTAAAATAAGAAAGTTAGGTTCGAAAAATAGCGAATTTTGGCAAAAAATTACTTTTTTAATTTTCAATAATTTTTTTTTAATTGTTCCCGTGAGCAAAATTAATTTTATCATAGGTCATTTTATTTGTTGAAATGTTTACTTTAAGGTCCAACCATTGAATTGAACGAAAAAAATTTTTTTCTTAGTAAAAATCCTAAAAAACCAAAGTTATTCCAAAAAAAAAAAAAAAAAAACCGCGAATTTCGGCAAAATTCACTTTTATAATTTTTAAATTGGTCTCCGCTATCAAAAATAACTTCATTATAGCTCATTTTATTCGTTGAAATGTCTTCTGTAAGGTGAAACCATCAATTTTACTAAAAAAAAATTCCTTCACCCAATAGATCCCAAAAAACCAAAGTAACTTTTAGAAAACCGTATTTTTCGGTATAAATAACCGCAGTTATTTATTCCCGGTGATTTTTTCTTACCTTGTAGCTTCAAATCTTTCTTTTCCATCCCCCGCAAGATGTCACTGCTTCATAAATCACCCGACATCAATTTTTGTCTATCAGTTTTGCCATATGTAAATCAATTGTTTGCTAATTAATAAATTATAGAAGACAATTACACTCCATAAAATAAATATATTAATTAATCCATAACCTAAAGCATTAAATCTTGAATCAAAAATAATAAAGTTTTATCCTCGATTGGCATGCTCCATTGAGCGAAGGCTTAATAGTTTTATCCGTCTGTCTACGGTCGATTAATCTGTGAGTTACAGGTAGAGTATATTATTATACCCCGTAAAATATACACCGTAATTTACTCGATAACATATTAACATATATGTTTATTATATATTCTATATAATAATAGCAAAAATAGTAAACAATTATCTGAAAGGTAACCTATTACTTATCGAATTAAAATCTCCAGTAATTCATTATTGCTTATGAACATTGAATTTGGCGATTTATATTACATTATATTATAATTTATAATTATCGATTAAGCTATCTACTGAACATAACCGCAATTGAATTCTTAAACACAACTCTAAAGGCAGGCCGTAAATTAGCGACTCTGTCTATGCAATCACGCGTAAAGATTCAAGCCCAAGTGCCTGATAACAATTTATTCCTTTTTTTCCTGTTAGTTCATTTTTACCGATAAATTAACATCGAGATTATTCCAGGTTATAAATAAATTAATCCGGCAACGGAACGATTCCGATGGGATTCACATCTTGATTGAGAGTTATTCCCATCTCCCGAATAACCTCTGTATCGATGAATCGAATCTTCTGGGAGTTTCTGATTAATTCTTGGTTCGCTGGATTATTCTTCAGGAGATTCCTGATCGCCAGGATGCACCACTGCATTATTACTGGATATTGTGGTCAAGGAAATAAATTAATAAATAAATACATTCTTAGGGAACTTTTGAATAATCATTGATCAGCGATTGTATAGAATAATAATTAACGATTCGAAAAGGATACGTGGATTCCGAGCGTCGATGTTGCAGCAGTCTAAAATCAGCGACATTCCGTCGAGTTCTTGCACCTAGAAACATTTTTTTGTTTGGTTAGTAACTGGGAAGCGCGGCCGCGGCGCCACTTGCTGGGAAGCTTTTTTACCGATAGGTATTTTAATTTTTAATCATTTTTTTTTTATTATTCCAGTGGCCAAAAGTAGATAAATTATAGATCATTTTGTTCGTTGAAATATGTACCTTGAGGTACAGCCATTGATTTTATAGAAAAAAATTTTGTTCATTAAAAAAATCCCAAAAAACATAAGTTAGATTTGAAAAATAGCGAATTTTGGGAACAAGTTACTTTTTTAATTTTCAATGATTTTTTTATAAATGTTTTCGTTGTTGAAAATGAAGTTATTATAGATCATTTTGTTCGTTGAAATGTGTACTTTAAGGTACAACCATTGATTTTATTAAAAAAAATTTTATTCATTGAAAAAATCCTAAAAAAAGAAAGTTAGGTTCGAAAAATAGCGAATTTTGGGAAAAAGTTACTTTTTTAATTTTCAATAATTTTTTTTGATTATTCCTATGGTTGAAAATGAAGTTACTATAGGTCATTTTGTTCGTTGAAATGTGTCCTTTAAGGTACATTCATTGATTTTAATGAAAAAAATTTTTTACATTGAAAAAATCCGAAGAAACAAAAGAAGCTTTCAAAAATGTGATATTTTGGCAAATCTAGTGTTTTTAATTTTGATTAATTTTTTTTCAATTGTTGCCGTGGTAAAAAATTAACTTATTATAGATCATTTTGTTCGTTAGAATATCTATTTTAAGGAACAGTAATTGATTTTAATAAAAAAAATTTTTTTCATTGAAAAAATTCCAAAAAACCAAAATTACTTTTAAAAATTTCTACTTACTTTATCTTGGTTAGCTCGATTCTTGTAAACATCATTAGCAATGAACCTTACAAGAGAACTCTTGAACCCAAAAGCAACATGGCTTTCAATAGACTCTCTGTCAGAATTTTTACCAGGCGCTACTTGGGCGAGTTTTTGCAGCGGAGTAAAATTATTTGACGATGATTTCCCTGCCATGTGGATTGCCTTTAGAAGAACTAAAAACAATTTAAAAATACAAAAATTTGTAACAACTAATTTAAAAAAAAAAAAAAAAAAAAAAAAAAAAATGCTTACAAACAACATTGATCAGCAAACTAGCATCCCGCTTGACAATCTCCAATTTACAACTCAGCGTCGCCAAAATATCCAACAGAATAATAACCTCCGCAGGTTCCTTCATCTGTTCTTTAACATACGACTCCTCAGTCTTCAAGATCAAGTTGCTTCTTTCTTTAAACCGCTTTATCAAGAACAAAACCGTGTCCTTGGGAAGAAAACAATCTTCTAGGTTCTCAAACTCATTGTTGACCAACTTGCAAACAAGCTCCAAGAAATATAACCTGGAATCAAGACTCAAGTCCTCGTAGCTTCTCACCAAGGCGCCTTTTTTAAGAAGAACCATCAGCGAGTCTCTAGCAGCCTTGAAGCCGCATTCATCAGCCTCGAGCAATCGTTCAGTGATCTTCACCAAGTTCTGATCATGAAAATGCCTGTACCAGGTATTCATGATGTTATGAGTCAAGCAGCAGGCTCTGATTACTATTCCATCCTCTTTGCAATCCATCAGCAGCTTCCTGAAATTCCACGTTTCATTATTAACTATAATTGTTCATTAAAATTAATTTAAAAAATTACCCCAGGAGATTAATAGCTTTCTCACGGCAGGACTCATCAACCAAATTGTCATAATTATAAGCAAGCATGTTGCACAGGAATGACAGAGATTCTTTGATGACATCTGCTTCGTCAGGTCTCTCCAAGATGCCTGTTAAGTTGTCAATTGCCCATTTTGTCACTTCGTCAAATGGGAAGCATGAAGTTGGGTAGTCAGGGTCGAATCCTTCTGAGGAAATTGAAGAGTAATTTTTTTTGTAAGGCTTGTGATGATACTGGGCGTCTCTTAAGCAAGCTAGCTTGAAAGATTTTAAAATTATCACTTTAATTGGACTTGGAACGTCTTTTTTGGACAAACAGGCGCCGAGTTTTGCGAGAATTCTTCGATTTTTTTTTCTGAAACAATTTTAATAATTTTTTTAATGAATAAATAATTCAAAAAAATTTTTAATTTAATAATTAAAGAGTTTTCATTATTTATTTGAATAAAAAAAATTGGAAATTATTAAATGTTACTCAAATCTATGAAAAATAAAAAAAAATGGGTGTAAAAAAAGATAAATATTTACCCATTTTGTTCTTCAGGAAAGTTTTTAATATTAAAAACATTATAAAACTCTTCCCAAGTACAATTTTTGTCAATACAATTTAATTTCTCTAACAATTCCATTGTTTGTTTACGTTTTTCTACGTGAAATCACCAACTCAACCTTTAAAACTATCAAAACTCAGTAAAAGCGGGTTTCTAACTTACTGGCGGTAGTAAATTGAGGTATTTCCTTAAATTTAGTCGCGCAGTCGCTAGAAACTTGCGCGGAAAATTTAAACGAGCCAATAAGAAATTTTAAATTTAATATATTCAAATCGACAAGTGGCGCCGCGGGTTTAGTTTTCATGAAGCTTCATTCTGCTACTCATTTGGTTATTATATATTACACTTTCTGCTTGCTTATTGAATGACTGGCGTTTGTCATAAAAAACAATTGTTATATTTCTGTAATTACGCGTTTTAAAACTAAAACAATTCAAGGTAATATTACAATTTAATTATAAATAAATAGTTGATAAAAAAATTGATAATAACTTTTAATTTTTAAGTTTTAAAATTTGTAAAAAATAATTTGACAATTTTCTAACCTAAAAAAAAATTAATTAAAAATATTAATTTTCAGATGTTCCTGACAAGGTCGGAGTATGATCGTGGAGTAAACACCTTCTCTCCAGAAGGTCGGCTGTTCCAAGTAGAGTACGCGATCGAGGCTATCAAGCTTGGCTCGACAGTGATTGGAATTTCGACGTCCGAAGGCGTAGTGCTGGCGGCGGAGCGCCGGATCACTTCCCCGCTGATGGAGCCGACGACTATTGAGAAGATCGTCGAGGTGGACAAGCACATCGGGTGCGCGGGCTCCGGATTGATGGCCGACTCCAGGACCATGATTGACCGCGCGCGTGCTGAGTGCCAGAACCACTGGTTCATCTACAACGAGAAGATGACTGTTGAATCGGTCGCTCAGGCTGTTTCTAACCTGGCCATTCAGTTTGGCGACAGTGATGACGACGGCAGTGCCATGTCCAGGCCTTTTGGAGTTGCTATTTTGTTTGCTGGGATTGATGAAAAAGGCCCGCAGCTGTTTCACATGGATCCTTCTGGGACTTTTGTTCAGTTTGATGCTAAGGCTATTGGATCTGGAAGCGAAGGCGCTCAGCAGTCTCTTCAAGAAGTTTTTCATAAGGTAATTTTTTTTTATTTAAAACATTTTTTTTTAATGTTCTTAGATGACATTAAATTTAGCTGTCACTTTTTAATTGTTTTAATTTTTTTTTAACAAACAAATTATAGAAAAAAATAAATTATTAAAAAAATTTAGTTGTAGAAATTTTAATAAATTAAAAATGGGATTTTTTTTAAATAATTTTTTTGGTAAAGAAAATTAAAAAATTGTCAAGTGACAGCTCACTTTAATGTCATTATTTTCAGCAATAATAATAATAATAATAATAATAATAATAATAATAATAATAATAATAATAAAATTTTATTTCATATATTTTATTATAATTTAATATTATTATTATTATTATTATTATTTTTTTTTTATAATAAATTGTAATTGTTACTCTTATATTTTTTAAATTAATAATTCTGATTAATTTTTTTCAGTCAATGACATTGAAAGAAGCAATAAAAGCAACTCTAACAATCCTAAAACAAGTAATGGAAGAAAAACTTAATGAAACAAACGTAGAGTTGATGACAATGACACCAGAGACAAAGTTCCACATGTTTTCAAAAGCCGAGCTCCAGGAGGTGATTAAGGACATTGCTTAATAATAAAACGTAAACTAAGGCAGCAAGGAGCACCGTCAGTGAAAGTGCTTCAAGCTAATTAATTTTCATATTCATATATTATTTGCATTGATATAAAAATAATTAAAAAACCTACATCAAGATTTGTTATTAAGTTAACACAAAAAAATTACCTTCCTGGTAGTTAACTTCCTCTCTTATTATTTCCCTAGATATTAGAAAGCTTCGAAACATCGTCACCCAGACGATCAAGACGACGAAGCAGCAGCAGGTCAAGCAGGTCTCGACCCGGGAGCGCATCTTCACCTACACCGCCACCTTCCACTTTCCTGCAAGCCAGCTACTGAGCTCTTCACGTAAATCCTGTTATTTCCTTTTTTCTTTTTATTTCAAATGCATGAATAAAGTCCTTCTTATCCTCTCTTATGTTTTCATTTTTATTTTCGCTGATATCTCAAGAACTATTGGTCGTAGACCTTTAAAACAAAAATGAAAATTAAGGGAAATTGTCTAAGCTTTAAGAAAATTCTTTCTTATATTTTTTATCTTAATTAGTTTATAAGTTATGGTTAAAAATTTAATTTTTTATTTTTAATTATTAATTTTTTATACGTAATTGATCCTAAAAAGAAGTTTTCTCTACAAAAGTTGTAGCTTGAAGCTTTCTTTACATTATAAATTTTTAAAAGTGACTCCAGTGCCACCTGAAACGCAATTTTAAGACCAAGATGGCCGCCACTTGACAAACAGCTGATTTATCACCAGTTTTAGCAGAAATTTGTCAATAATAATTAAAAGGCTGAAAATTAATCTCTGAAATTTTGCAGAGATATTTTTTAAAGTGTCTGGAAGCTAAAAAAAAAAAAAAGTATAAAATTAATTTACAAATTTTTAAAATGAAAATTTAATATTTATAAATTTGAGTAAAGTCTTAGTATGATTTTTAACTGATTAATTTTTCTTTCAGAGGTTTAGCTCGCTTAATAAAAAGCTAAAAATAAAACAAAAGTATAAAAGCATTAGGGTGGTGATGGTATAGATGGTGAGAGGTGACGGACTGGTTCGCTTTCCATTACCGAGGTTTAACTTGTGAATTGGTCATATCCGAAATCAATAATTAATTTGGATGGAGAGTCGGGTGTCGGAAAAGCGAGTCGAGTCGGGTGAGTCAGAATGGCTTCCAGTGCTGGAGCTGCGATGTCCCGATAACGACACGTCCCTTTTTATCCCGTCCCCAACCTACTTCTCCTCTGCCGGTAGATTATTGGATATTATTCCATTTCAACTAAACCGTTCAATCCTGGTGCGATTCGCCTGGATTCCCGTGCTCTGGTGAAGAGTTCTGCAAAAGAGGAGAAGGAGGAGGAGGGTGGCTCTTTTATAGAGATTTAATCGTCGAATTGACGATGGATTTTTGATACAAGATTTCCAACGGAGAAGAAAGCTACCCCGAGACAAGGGGAAGAACTCTCGATTGTAATTAACGACGCTGAGTGGCTGGGATAGTCCCGTTCGAGTGGAGGATCCCCGGGGACTCGACCCGTCCTATCAGAACTCGACACTCGCGTTCAAGTTTCGCTACGATAATTGCCTTCGCTTCACAGTCAAGCCGATAGTGAAGGAGGGAAACGCTACTCTACCGTGAACAATTATATTTTTTTTTTTTTTTTTTTTTTTTTTTTTTTATTTAATTATCGTATTTTTCAAAATTATTATTGATTATTTTTAATTAAGTTCCAGAATCCATAATTTTGAAAATAAAGATACAATTTTTCCGATCCATAAAACTAATAAATTTATAATTTACATTTTAGATAAAAAAAAAAAAAAAAAAAATAAACCAGTATTTCAAGACTTAACACCAAGGAAAGTGAAACTCGTTACCCTTTTCCATGACGTAACAGCCTATTAGCCGACAAATAATGAATTGCACATATGCAGCAACATCCTCAATATAAAAATCCGCCATCTCATGGCTCATGTAATCGCTGGCCCGACGGCCATCTTGCAAACAAGGAAATTACCGTTTCAGGACTTGCTTCCTGATTGCCACAGAAAACCGGAAGCATATATGAGAACTGATTTTTATGAGAACATATATACTAGAGTGGCATGACAAGAATTGTCAAACCTCTCCACTCAACTTTCACATTGCAAATATTTATAACGTTTACTGACGAAAGCTGCCGTAAATAATAAACTGCTCTTATAAAATCAATATCCGGAAATTTAAATTGCTATTAATAATAAATAGTAAACAATAATAATTTTTATTCCGATTAATATATAAACAAAGTATAATTAACCATGTGTTGAAGATAAGAGGTTCCTTTCACTGGTGATATCTGGGATTATCATAGATCATAGATCTACACGCTTACATCTTGCCAATTAACAATTACTATTTACAGATTGTATCTCAGATCTAAGATTCACGATCTACAATTTTATTCACGCTCTGACTGTTTAATTTCAGTGTGTAAGAATAGTGAAAGCATTACATTATGACCATACTTTCCAATATTAACCCTTTTACTTATAACATATATTTTTATTTTTCAGATTAATTTATAATTTTACTCCTTAAAGTTACCGCCAAGAAAAACAACAATATTTAAATTAAAAAAAGCCATTTTTATAATTTAAAATTCACAAAATCCCGCCAACGCCACCTGCAACGCAACTAAAAAATCAAAATGGCCGCCTGAAAACAAACAGCTGATTCTTCACCAGTTTTAACTAAATTTAGTCAATTAAAATTAAACGGCTGAAAATAAATCTCTGAAATTAAGAAGATTCCTTAATTAAATTGCCCTGAAGCTAAAAAAAAAAAAAAAAAAAAAAAAAAATTATCAATTTATTTGAAATAAAAATCTCTTTATTAATACAAAAATATAACCTCAGGTACCAAACTCGAACAATATAAATTTACACTTAACCTCGAGTTTCCTTAAATCACAAACAAAATTAATAATCATTAATTTCATTAACTAACTCTCATTAAAATTACTTAATAATTAATTGCCCTAATTTCAGTGATAGCCTCCATACCCGCCATGACTTTCATGGCCGCCATCTTGGCCATAACCAGAGGAGGGTTCAAACCCGCCTTCGTGATGGTGCTCCTGTTCGTGATGTTGGTGTTCATGCTCATGAACAGTGTGGTGCTCATGTTGAACGTGCACGGGATACGGAACAGGAACCTTGACCGGATATGGAACCTCCTTCTCTACCGGAACAGGAACTTTTTTCTCGACAAAGTAAGGTTTATCAACCGGAACCTTCACCGGGTACGGAACAGGTTTCTCCACGTGAACCGGGTAAGGTTTGTGAACGGTGTACGGCTGCGGAACAGGAACCTTGACGGGGTACGGAACATGCTTCTCAACGTGAACAGGGTAAGGCTTGTCCACAGGAACCTTGACCTCGTAGGGCACCGGCTTGTCAACAGGAACCGGGTAGGGTTTCTCGACAGTCACTGGGTAAGGCTTGGGAACATGAACCGGGTAGGGCCGATCCACAGGAACCTTTACTTCGTACGGAACATGTTTCTCGACAGTGTACGGCGCAGGAACCGGCACTTTAACCTTAACTGGGTACGGTACGTGCTTCTCAACAGTGTAAGGCTGCGGAACAGGAACCTTTACGTGCACCGGAACGTGCTTCTCAACGGTGTACGGCTGCGGAACGTAGACCTTGACTTCGTACGGCTTGTCAACTGGAACTTTAACTTCGTACGGAATCTTCTTCTCGACGGTGTACGGCTGCGGAACGTGGACTGGAACCTTTACGAAGACCTTAACCGGGTACGGAACGTGCTTCTCTACGGTGTAAGGCTGCGGAACGCCAACCTTGACTTCGTACGGAACGTGTTTCTCCAGTACGTATGGAACGTGCTTAGTTACTTCGTATGGAACCGGAATTTTCTTCTCTACGGTGATAGTTTTGACATGTTCCTCGTGCGGATGGTCCCAGCTGCCGCCGTAACTTCCCAAATCCCCGTAACTGCTATGGAGGCCGCGCTTTTCCGTTTTTTTCTCTACCTGGGCGTTCTGTGAATCCGACGTTGGGGAATCTTCCACGGATTTTTTATCTTCGGCTAATGCCACGGCCAAAATGGCCACCAAGATCAGAACCTGAATAATTTTTTTTAAATATATTATAAATATATTCATTAAAATACGTATTAATTTTAATATTGATTTTTTTCAGGAACTTACCTTCATTTTGCGGCTGTGTACTACCGTGGCGCTTAACCACGACTGAACCGCTTCCTTTTGTAGGCGCTGGTTTATATACGCCGGCTAGCACTTTCCCTGGACGGGATGTTTGTTGTGTTTCTATTAAGTGGTATGGGTATGTACGGAGTACGAGTTTGCTTTTATTTTTGTTTCGATTGTAGAGATAGATATGTAGAGTGATTTCGCAATGAGAATAATTGGAGCAAATGGGCAATGTCATTTTGAGTTTGATTGTTGGTTGTTTGTTTGTTTTGTTGGGTGGTTTGGTATGGCGGAATAACGAAAGTTGGATTAGAAATTTGTATGGAAGTGTTGCTTGTGGGAAAATTTTTAATAGTGATAATTAGTGACGGGGTAATGTGACAATGATGTAAGGTATGATTTAGAGAGGGAGATTAGTGGCGTAATTTGAGGAAATTTTTTGGTTAAGAAATTGCCAGTTTTACAGGCTTCGAGTGGGGAAAATTTAGGTTGTATAAGGTCATTTTATTCGTTGAAATGTCTACTTTAAGGTAGAGTGATTGATTATTCTCCTAAAAATTTTTTTCATTGAAAAAATCCCAAAAAATTGAGAAAAATACGATTTTGTGTCAAAATTAAGTTTTCTAATTTTCATTCTTTTATTTTTCTACTTTCTAGGCATAAAAATTCAACTTGTTATAGGTCATTTTATTCGTAAAGAAGTCTACTTTAAGGTCCAATCATTGCTTTTTTTAAAAAAAATTTTACTCATTGAAAAAATTCTAAAAAACGAAAGTTACTTTCAGAAAAATTGAAATTACATAAAAAAATGACGTTTTTAAAATTCAATAATTTTTTTTTAAAAGTTCTTGCGGTCTAAAATACTCTTATGATACGTCATTTTGTTCGTTGAAATGTTTATTTTGAGGTACAACCATTGATTTTTCTAAAAAAAATTTTATTCTTTGAAAAAATCATAAAAAATCAAAAAAACTCAAGAAAACTACGATATTGAGCAAAAATTAAGTATTCTAAATTTCAATCTCTCATTTTTATATTTTCCAGTCATGAAAATTCAACTTATTATAGCTCATTCTGTTTGTTGAAATGTCTTCTTTAAGGCACATTCATTGATTTTCCTGAAAAAAATTTTTTTCATCAAAAAAATCACGAAAACTGAATTGGCAATTTAATTTTTTATTATTAAATTAATAATAAAAAAAAAAAAAATAAAAATATAATGGGGCGTAAGAATTTTTTATATCTTATAACTATAAAAGTAAATAATTAAATTACCTAAAAAAAAGATAATGATTAGAGTATGGATATTGTATAATTAGTCATGACAAATGGTGTATAAAAAATAATCGAAAGTCACGGTAAAATTAGTAAATCTAGTATAACCAGTTTAAAAATTGGCAATCAAGCTCGTGAATAAATTTTAAAAAAATTAATTGACTCGAGACAAAACTTTAGCCCGTCGTTGCTGGCGAGCCCCGGAAATATTGTGTACCGTGGAAATAATGGCCCTGTCGTAATAGATTAACCATAGATGTATCCTCTATTATACTACTCTATAAACTACACACACGTTAATCGAGGATTTAGTTGCCGATGCTTGGATGGTTCAGGTGAGAGCTACTTTTACAAGTTCTATGTACCGACGCTCTACACTGCATAACTGAGACATTAATCATTTTTTTCTTCCTCCTTTTTCAGACCCAAACACTATCATCAGCTGGGAACTTTATTCTTTAACTACAAAAACAGTCAGACACGTAAGTCAGTATATTTTAATTAATTCATTACTTCACCAAAAAAATTTGCTAATTTTCGAGGTTTATTTTTCTTTTTTGGGATTTTTTTTTGTGTTTAAAATTTTTTTTAGATAAATTAATGGTTCTATCTTAAAGAAGACATTTCAATTAACAAAATAAGCTATAATAAGTCGAGTTTTTATTACCAGAAAGTAGAAAAATAAAAGATTGAAAATTAGAAAATTTAATTTTTGCACAATATCGTAGTTTTCTTGAATTTTTTTGATTTTTTAGGATTTTTTCTATGAATAAAATTTTTTTTAGAAAAATCAATGGTTGTACCTTAAAGTAGACTTCTTAACGAACAAAAAATGACCTATAGAAAATTAATATTTACTCTCAGCAACTCGTCTTAGCTCAAAAAGAATTCCTAAAAAAATCAGCGCGCAAGAATATTTCCTAGATCAATCGTTTTAACGCACCAACTCTTAACTCTGTAATAGTCATATTGATGTCCACGTGATACCGTTTATGTTGCATGTGAGCAGGCCATTTTTGTGGATCTAGATAGCGGCACTTTTGAGTGATTAATCGCAGCACTATCCTTCGTCCCAGGCGTCATATCCACGTAAAATTGCCAACTCCGCAAAACAATGAGACAAAATAAAAATTCGGAAAAAAAATTTATATTTTAATTAAAATTTTCATTATTATTATTTTATGTACAAAAAAGGACGACAATAATTATATCATTTAATTGGGTGTGGATTGAAGGTATTTAAAACTGAAAATCGCGGATCGGAATATGCGTGCCAGTGTAATTGAAAACTTTTACATTGCGTACTGAGCGCGAGTCGCCGAGCCGTGAATCCAAAGGTTTCTATACAAGTATGAGTAAGTGCAATATAATATAATATAATATAATGTCTATCTCGGAATACGGTACCTCTTACTTGTAATGTAAGTTGTGAGTTGTAAAAAATAAGCCGTTTACGTTGCTTGTTTTATTGTATTTATTTTCAGGAGCTGAATGAATGAATGAATTTACTTATTTGAGCGTCAAGCTCGTGAATTATGATTATGATCGAGGAAAATAGGCGGCCGATATCCGGAAATATTGACGAGGTAATATAAATCGCGGAGGATATATTATATTAATGGAAAGCCGGGCACCAAGAGTGAAACGGATAGGAGTGGATGCTTTTATTGAGCATGTGAAAGTAAATTCGAGTTAACTGATTATTTTATTTTGAATATCATTGCGTTTTTTGCAGAGGCTGATAAATTAATTATGTTTTCATAACCACCTTAAATTAACTGTTAAGTGCTTCCGGAGCTGTCTCATGAGTACTGTCGCTTCTTTTTTTTTGATTGAGTTACATAATCAATTTATTTTTTGTTATGAATTTTAGCGATTGAAAACTTTCGATTTTTTTAATGTTTTTAAAATTCAATCATTTTTTTCAAACAGTTCTCGTGGTTCAAAATAAATTTTTATAGCTCATTTTATTCGTTGAAATGTTTTCTTTAAGGCCCTACCATTGGTTTATTTCAAAAAAATTTTTTTGATAAAAAAAAAAAAACTCAAAAAACAAAAGCTACATCTCAAAATTTCTAAATTTCAATAAAAATGATGTTTTTAAAATTCAATAATTTTTTTCAAACTCTTCCCGTGGCCGAAAGTACTTTTGTTATAGCTCATTTTATTCGTTGAAATGTCTACTTTAAGACCCTACCATTGGTTTTTCTTAAAAAAATTTTTTTCTTAAAAAAAAAATCTTAAAAATCCTTCTCTCTCAACAGAATCATCCATATTCCAAGCAAAACTTTCAATCTTTTTTTCTAGAGTCGCTTCCAAAGAACTTCTTACTCAATTAACCGGAAAACCAAACCAGAAACCCAGTAAAAAAGTTAATTGGTTAATTGAAAAACACATAAGGACATAGTATGCAGCCAGGAGGACGTGTAGTCGATAATTGGGTATCGGATCGGATACTACCAGCCCGGCGTCGGGAGTATACTTAACCGAGCAGAGTGCCTACATTGAATCGAACATGAACATAATCGCGACACCTTGTCATATATCAGAGAACGTGTATTACCTTCACCTCAGATTACATGAGTGCGGAACTTGATAATTATTATCTTTAACAAATAATATAACAAACGCGTACACCGCATTGATTCCTCATGAGCACATATGAATTAAAAAATCCGATTATTTTTTCTTTTTTTTATTCTTGCCGGTTTTTGTTGGGCGTCAACAACAATTGCGGTTAGAAGATCGAGATTTTCGAGAAGATTAGGTGAAGATATTTTCAAACGGTCAATGGGTACTTGCTTGCTGAGAATAATAAGAAAGAAGTTGGGTAATAATAATATTGAAAAAGAAGTCACGAACCCCGATGGAAGGCACGCGCCTTTCTTTTCTTCGAGATTTAGGGATTAGACCGAAGATCGTTGGTGAAACTATTTGCGAGAGCCTCCAAGCTGTTTGCAGGTGCAAGTCAGGCTACCAGGAAGACTAAAAAAAAGAGGATGGACAAAGAATATAGGGACAAATTACCTGTTCTTAACACTCTTCAGGTAATCGGTATTAGTATTGCCTTTATCGGTACGTGCTGAAGAGAGATCTCTGATACTGCAGGTGCCGGGTTTTCCGTTTTCAGTTGTCACTATTATGTGGGATAGAACCCTGCCATCGGAAGTTTGATGTTGGGAAAATGGGTGACGTAGCGAAATTACCAGTCAGGGAGTTGCTCAATTTAATAGACGGCTTTCAGTGACTATTAGTGGTGTGTAATCATAGATGAGTTTTTGAGAACTGGAATTATGGTTGGAGATCCTCCGGAGATAAACGCTTTTATTGGTGAGTGTTTTTAGTTTATTTGATTATTTTTTACGGTGCTAAAATTACGTAATGTTAAAAAACTTGAAAAATTCATTTTTGCTAAAATTTTTATTTTTAAACTTGGACTTTTTTAGATTTCTCGGTATTAAAATTCAATTTGTTATAGCTCATTCTGTTCGTTAAAGTGTCTACTTTAAGGTACATTGATTGATTTTTCTAAAAAAAAATTTATTTCATTAAAAAAATCGTAAAAAATCAAAGAAAATTAAAAAAACTCCGATAATAGGCAAAAATTAACTTCTTAAATCTTAAACGTTTAATTTTTTTAACTTCATGATATCAAAATTCAATTTGCTGTAGGTCATTTTGTCCATTAAAATGCCTTCTTTGAATTACACCCATTAATTTCCCCGAAAAAAAATTTTATTCCCAAAAAAAATCCGAAAAAACGCACGTGAAAAAAATATTTTGCATAACCCTTTAGCTTACCCAATTACCTCAATAAAAAATACAAAGCAATAATTTTCTAAAACCCAGAAAAGATAATTAGGACGAAATAGGCCTGTAATAGCCCCGCCGTCTACTTGAACAAAATATTAATCGTAAATCAGTAAAAAACCAATAAACCTTTTTATTACTGCATCAAAACCTCTTGCATTGGAACTGCGAGCTCCTCGGGCTCGAGCATGTTCCCTATAATCCTTGATCAGCTAATGTCCTTAATAGCTACGAGGTTGATCGTTAATAACAGTCTGATATGATATTAGAGTCGAGGACGATCCACGAGAAAGTTTGAGTGTCGCGTGGCGGGCACACGACGTAATTTGCTGTCGCATCTGCCTAACCGTTTTCTAACCCATTATCAGCCACCCGTAAGCTAATGTCCAGAGTAAAACAAGAACTAACCGCTTTATTCTGTGCTTTCAGATCAAGATTCATCCAGTAGAATCCCTCGGCCTTGGAGCCCTTTTTTGCCACATTGTAGTAATGGGTTAGACGCACAACATGAATTCAAAATGATATCAGCTCACGGCGACGCATTATTTCATACTTCAAATGTTACTTCCCAAGTCTACTGACGTTACGGCGGCTAACATTCCAAATTACAAGCGTAGGCCGATATCTCGGCTGTTCGATGCAGGATTTACTATGTAATTTTCGAAGATTTCTTCGCTAAATCCTTTAGAACTTACAGGTTAGTTCACATAGCTTTATTAGACTTTGAAAAAAATTTTATCAATGATAAAAATCGTAAAAAATGTAAAAAAAAAACTTGAGAAAATTACGATTTTCTACGAAAATTGAGATTTCGATATTGAAACTTGAACTTTATTAGATTTCTCGCTATTAAAATTCAACTTGTTATAGCTCATTTTGTTCATTGAAATGTCTACTTTGAGGTATGTTAATTGATTTTTATGAAAAAAATTTTATTCATTGAAAAAATCTTAAAAAATCAAAAAAAGTTAAAAAAAAAAAAAAAAACTGTGATATTAGGCAAAAATCAATTTTTCTAATTTTCAACTTTTTTTTTTTTCTAACTTCCGGCTATCAAAATTCAATTTATTATAAATCATTTTGTTCGTTGAAATGTCTACTTTAAGCTACGTTCATTGGTTTTTCTAAAAAAAATTTATTTCATTGGAAAAATCCTAAAAAATCAAGGGAACTTCAGAAAACTGCCATAATAGGCAAAAATCAATTTTTCTAATTTTCAACTTTTTATTTATCTAACTTCCGGTTATCAAAATTAAGTTCATTATATCTCATTTTGTTCGTTAAAATGTCTACTTTAAGATACGTTCATTGGTTTTTCTAAAAAAAATTTATTTCATTGAAAAAATCCTGAAAAATCATAGAAAGTTAAAAAAACTGTTATAATAGCCGAAACTTCATGTTTTTACTTTCTTTTTTTAGGATTTTTTGTATAAAAAAATTTTTTTTCATTAAAATCAATAGCTCTATCAGAAACTTTATATTCTAACGAGTAAAATGAGCTATAATAAAAGTATATTCGCCAACGGGAACAATAAAAAAAAAAAAAAAAAAACATGATTAAAATTCGCAAGACTGAATTTAAAAGTTTTCATGAATCCGTGGAGTTTTTTTGATATTTTCTAAATGATATAAGTAACAAGCGTGTGCCAATGTCTCGGCTTTTGGGTCCATGTAATTTTGTACAATTTCGCTGGCAAATCCTCGACAACAACGAATTCCTCGTGAAGGTTCGTGATGGAATCGTTCGGGCTTAAATCCTGAGTAGCAACGCAACCACAGCAGGTAATTTTGTTACGGTATGTCCTTCGCTCGAAATCTTTTCGCTAATGAACTAATGATTGTTCGTGCAAGGGCCAAAATAACCTAAGAGTCAGCGTCTCAAAAGCCAAAACGTTTACGCATGACGTGCGCCCCCACGATTAAACTAGAGTCCGCGAGGACGATTCTTCATTTGGAGAACTAGACACGCAAATTGGTCACGTAAATTATCCATCGCAATATAATAGGTTCCAATTCTAAATTCCAATAATTCACCATTATCTCGGCAACGACTGGGTCCAGGGTCGACCGTTTGTGCTTAATGTGTATAATTTTGTTCGGACAATAATTTTTGTCATTTTTCCCGAAAAAACACACGATTTTATCGGCGAATAGCCTAGCCGGTGATTAGCCCTACCTGATTGGGGTTCGCGAGCAATTTATCCCGCGATTTCGATAAACGGCATTTTATTTGACGTCCTTTTTTGTTATTTTCGTTGCTTAGAACTCGAATGATTTTAAGACCGGCAGATGCACGTGCAAATATCTCGAATACATTATCGGTAATTAGAGGTTTTCTACAAGTTTGTTTGCTATTTTCTGTAGACAGAAGGTGTGAAAGGGCTATTACTTTTTATAGATACTTTTTATAACACTTTTCGTTGATTTTATTCCAAATTAAAGGCTTATGCATAAAAATTGGGCCCTTCAATACAATCAGATTGGCGAATCTTCATTTTTTAAGTGCGCCGTCGTTGAAAATAAAGTTATTAAAGGCTATTTTGTTTTATGAAATGTGTGCTTTGAGGTAAAACCATTTATTTTAACAAAAAAAAAAAAAAAAAAAAAAATTATCTAATAAAATCAAGGGCTCTTTTAAAAAATTTAATTTCCATACGCTTTTATCAGCTTTGCCTGTATTTGTTTAGTTTAAACTTGGAATTTTTTAGACTTGTTGGTATTAAAAGTCTACTTGTTATAGCTCATTTTGTTCGTTAAGGTGTCTACTTTAAGGTACATTGATTGATTTTTCTGAAAAAAATTTTACAGCGACCTTTCCCAGCTATTTTTTTAAACTCAAAATTTTTTGTATTTTTTATTAGTAAAAAGGGAACTCATTACAAAACACAGTGACAAAAAATACTCGGACTATAAATATAAACGTGTAAAACAGAAAAGATATGGAGCGGTGAAAAGACACGCATCAGTGGTTAGGTTGTCCGTTTATTCGTTTGTCGACAAGTAAATCCCCCGAGACACCCCACTGACACTTGGTTAGGGTAAGGGTGCACTTCCCTTCACGCGAGCCAATAAACGAGTAAACGGGTGATCATCGGGGTGTGCTGCTCTCTATTATACTCCTATTTATATTTACATTTATTTATATATAAATATAAATAGAATTGAACATACACCGAGCTATCTTAAATCTAATTTCAACGTTAGCCTTTTATGTTTGTCGAATAATATAAACCGTGGTTTAATGACTTAAAGACACACTTTTAACATGATGTACTATTATGTAGCAGGAGTCAGGAGCACTCGAATCAATGCGATAATAATTGTATAAATATATATACAACAGTCGGTGTAACTCTGGTGTGTATCATTGTGTGTAAAGTGACACGCGATCTCGCCTCTTTCTGAGGATTACTAGGGGATTACCAGTTGCTGCTGGTACCAACAGATAACACACTCCAACTCTAAGTATTCATATCGCTCTTTTCGCGTTCCAACTACAATAAGACACTATTTCCTCGACCGAGAATAATTTAATCGAGCTGATTTTAAATTATCAACCCATTCTCTATTTTACTGCTAAATTTCGCGCGGGGGTTTTCGTTATTTAAACTGCGTGAGAAAGTCGTCTGGAAATTGAATGAGTACGCATTTTAATCAGTGAAGTGTCTTCTTTGAGATACAATCATTAATTTTAATGAAAAAAATTTTTTTCATCGAAAAAATCAAAAAAAAAAAAAAAAAAAAAAATCATTACTTTTATAAAAATTCAAATTTTATCAAAAAATAGGATTTCAAATTTTTAATATATTTTTTTTAATTGTTCTCGTAATCAAAACTAAACTTATTATAGCTCATTTTACTCGTTAAAGTATCTACTTTAAGGTCCAGCCATTGATTTTGACAAAAAAAATTTTCTTCATCAAAAAAATCCCGAAAAACAAAAGTAACTTTAAAAGAATACCAAATTTTATCAAAATTGAGGAGTTCAAATTTTAAATAATTTTTTTCAAATAGTTCCGGTGGTCAAAAATAAACTTTTAATAAGTTATTTTACTCGTCAAAGTGTCTACTTTAAGAGAAAACTGTTTTTTTTTTTCAACAAAAAAAATTTCTTTCCCAAAAAACAAAAGAAACTTTCAAAATAATCGATACTCTAAAATCAAGAAAAAAAAAAAAACCCGGGTCCTTAATAAAATAGGTCACTCTTAAAATCTTAAGAGATATTATCTGGGTTGTTTGCACGCGACAGCCTCTCGAGCGAGATTTCCCCTACCAGATGTCCCAATGTCATTTGGCCGGCTCCTGCCGATAAATCTCTTGTCCCTTGAAATAAATAATTTGTTGAGTGTAATTCCCAGAGTCACTTACCCGAAGATTATTACCCGAGTTATTTTTAAGAATTTTGGGTTAGTTACCGATTCTGAATCGTGTATTGTATAAAATACGGATTCATCCTCCGTCTGTATAACATATATATCCACGTGTCAAATTCCAGTGACTGGTTTTACGTCAGAACTGGAAACATGTCGGGCCAATTTACCGGTGTCTGGTGCCCCTGGGCCGTCGTGATCCTCTTGCATTGCTCTTGTTAGTTCGTGAACCAGCATCCAGTAGCAGCATAACTCGATCTGCTCGTCCATGCCTCAGGCAGCTGGTCCGAAGCACCATTTACAGCTAAAAAAATAATTCGAGGCCACCGATCTCTTTTTCCTATTGGGTTTTTTTTTTTCCTAAAAAATCCCCGTAATTAAAAATTTATAATTCAACATTTATTATTGGTAACTAATGGGTAAATAACCAGCAAATAATTTTTTAGAGTTTTAATTGATTTAATACATTATTCAAGATGACGGAACCTCTCTCGGTTATGGACGTGAAGTGTTTGCCGATCGACAACACTCAAGATAAATATAATAATATGTTCTCCGTGACATAAATGAGGCCAAATATTACTTTTTTTTTTTAATAGCTCTCGTTTTTTAGGATTTTTTATTGGAAAAAAATTTTTTTTGTTCAAAGCAATACTTGGACGTTGAAGTAGACACTTTAACGAGTAAAATGAGCTATAATGAGTTCATTTTTTATCACGGGAACGATTAAAAAAAAAATATTGAAAATATGAAATCCTTATTTTTGATGAAATTTGCAATTTTTCAAAAGTTACTTTTATTTTTTGGGATTTTTTTGATCAGTAAAATTTTTTTGATTAAAATCAATGGTTGTATCTTAACGTGGGCTCTTCAACGAGTAAAATGACCTATCATAAGTTTATTTTTGGCCACCGGAACAATTTGAAAAAGCCAATTTTAATAAAATTTTGAATTCTTTGAAAGTAATTTTTGTTTTTTGGGATTTTTTTGATGAAGAACATTTTTTTTGTTAAAATCAATGGTCATACCTTAAAGTAGACATTTCAAGGAGTAAAATGAGCTATAATAAGTTTATTTTTTATCACCGGAATCTTGAAAAAAAAAAAAAAAAAAAAAAAAAAATTTTTATCAAAAAAAAGTGATTCGTTAAGAAAACTCATGTTCTTACCACGAAGTAGACATGTGAGGGAGCAAAATGACCTACAATAAATAACTCCTTAATTTATATTAATCCATTATTCAATAAGCGGGAATCTCTCGGTTATGGACGTGAGGTGTTTGCTGATGGAGAACTGAAAACAAAAGAAAAATAATGTACTACCGATTTTGGGCGTGGAGCCAAACTGGAAGAAGTTTAATATCGTAAATTTGCGTGGGTTGACATATAAATTTTTTAGCATAATTCTTTAAGGTCTAAAAAGACAAATGACAATGAGAAGAAGCGAATACGGGGACTTAATAAATCTTTATCGGGATTTAATTTATTTTATTTTAAATGATAAATATAAATGGACGATATCAATTAAATGCCGATGAAAAGTTTAACTTGAGGAACAAAAAGGTTATTTGTAAAATTATGTGACGAACCTGATTCTGAGGCTGGATAACCTCCTGGATAAAAAAAAAAGGGATTGTTTTTGCGGTTAATTTCTGGGATTCGGTATGGGCTTATTATATTTTTGCCGGGACCTTAAATCATCGAGTAATTATTCGCCGGGTTTGTCCAATTATTTAAGGACGGATCTGGATTGAGGATTGAGGAATTAAAATTGCAGCTCGTTTCGAGACGCCGGGGAATCGTTTTTGACATTGCGAGCAATTACATTGTATGTAAGAAGTATTTATTCCGAGATCGATTGTTTCGGACGAGATACATCATGTCATATCACTCTTGTCATGTGCAAGTTTCTTTAGATGGAATCTTTCTGTAAAAAATAAAAACTATCCAGTTTTAATTAGAATCTTAAAAGGGGAACTTTTTTTTTCCTCTCAAATCCTGGATTTATTTTATTTATTTCTTCCGTTTGCCAAATTCTGATCTTCAAATTTTTTTTTTTGTTCCGCTCTTTAAAATAAACTCATCAAAGTTCTCGTTTCTTGATATTCCTACTTTAAGGTGAGAGTTATAATAGAAAATTTAATTAAAGTCATTCAGAGAATTAAATTTTTTAAACAAAAATTTTTATTTAAAATACTCTTTAGAAAATAACTACAACGCCATCTGTTGACAATATAATTAATTAATTGTGTGTTGGCGCAACGAGCAGAGAGTGTGTACTGACACACGAGTGCAGAAAAAAATTGGATGTTTATATTAAAATGTAAAATAAATTTTTAGCAAGGTTAAATTAAGTTCTCTATTTTAAAAAAAAAAAAAAATGTACAACCTCTAAAAATCCAACCGGTTCTTTGGTATTTGCAATTAAAGCCTGGTTATCAAGCTTTCAATTAGTATTGTGTGCATAAAACCTCCATAACTTATCACGACAAAAACTCCCGCTGAAATAAATACTTTCACTGAAGATAATCAACTAAAAAAATTGCCTCCGTGATCTAACTTAAAAAAACAATAATTAGATGAGTAAAATAGATACTAGATATCAAATAAAATGCATTGCAAGATTGCAATACCCGAAAACATACCTCAGATCAAGGATTATCCGAGTGAGTCGTCTGGTCCGTGAAGTTCGCTATAAAACGGAGTGCTCGCCGACGTAATTACTTCGGTGGTAACCGGTCACCTCGTGTCCGTTAATTCTTGTTTTGTTTTTATCTTTTAAGAGCCATAAGACCGAATGGAGCACATGGAGCTGAGTCGGCGAGATTGGAGGCAACCATAACCATCTCAGTTCAGCACCAGCCCATAACTCCGAGTGTAAATCGAGTGGCCATTAACGGACAGGCGATTATTCATGTGAGCTGTGAGCTGTAATGAGAAACGAGGTGCAGTATTATTTTCTAACCTTTATTTAATTTATGCTAGTTGATTATTTTTAGCCTGTTGCCAGTTTTTCCAAGAAGGTATTGTTGTTTTTACGGCGACATTTGGCACCTCAACCTCAACTGGATTTAGAGGTTTTTTAACGATCTAAAAGCTTCAGAGCCGTAAAACTAAGGATTTTTCAGACGATGGATGGGTTTTTTGCTGGCCGGCGTGAATTACTAAGTAAAGGGACAGATATTTGTATAGCCGAAGAGGCCACCACGGATAACCAACCGGGCTAATGCTCCACTATTATCGGCACCTGCTGTAATAATGAAGCAATTTTGCAATTATCCAAACACTCTTCGGTGTAATTGAGGAAATGCGGTGAATAATTATGCGTTGGTACCGGCCCAGCATCCCGAGACCCCTCAGTTTACAATTTTTCGGGTTTTATCTGAGATTTTTGCGTGTACCAAGGAGTTATGTCTTTTGATTTTGATGACATTTAAAATTGCTTTAAAAATAACTTTGGTTTTTTCGGATTTTTTTGGGGAAAAAAAATTTTTTTGGTTAAAATCAATGGTTGGACCTCAAAGTGGACACTTTAACGAATAAAACGAGCTATCACAAAAGTATTTTTGATCACGGGAACTCACAAAAGATCGATATTAAAGATTTAAAAATCTTATTTTTATCAAAATGTGATGTTTTTTGAAAGTAACTTTAGTTCTTTTAGATTTTTTTTGGAGAAAAAAATTTTTTTAATGAAAACCAATGGTTATACCTTAAAGTAGACACTTTAACGAATAAAATGAGTTATAACAAAGTTATTTTTGATCACGGGAACCCTAAAAATATCCGAATCAAAGATTTGAAAATGTTATTTTTGCTGAAATATGTCGATTTTTGAAAGTAACTTTCTTTTTTTGGGATTTCTTTGATGAAAAAAATTTTTTTTGTCAAAATCAATGGCTGGACCTCAAAGTAGATACTTTAACGAATAAAATAAGCTATAATGAGTTTACTTTTGATCTCGGGAATAGTTAAAAAAAAAAATATTGAAAATCTGAAATCCTCATTTTCGATGAAATTTGGAATTCTCCAAAAGTTACTTTTATTTTTTAGGTTTTTTTTGATAATTAAAATTTTTTTGATTAAAATCAATGGACGGACCTTAAAGTAGACACTTTGACGAATAAAATGAGCTATCATAAGTTGACTTTTGACCATCAGAACAATTAAAAAAAAAATATTTAAAATTTGAAATTCTAATTTCCGATGAAATTTGAATTTTTTCAAAGTATCATTTGTTTTTTAGGATTTTTTTTATGAAGAAAATTTTTTTCGTTCAAATCAATGAATGTACCTTAAAGTAGACATTTTAACGAACAAAATAACCTATAACAACTTTAATTTTCTCCTAGGAAATTATCAAAAGATCTTAATTAAAAGTTCCACCTTTCCATAAAACTAGCGACAAAATCTAATCTATTATTACCAAATACTGGCATGTCTCTAGTTAAAACATCAAAACGTCCCGTATAATCCAATTTCCTCAGTCACGGATGTCACCAATTTACTCTGAAATTAAAAGTCAGTTTTTCATATCCTAACCCGACTTTCGACAGGTGTTTTGTTGTCCCCGAAAATTCCGTTCAGGTCTTTTCCTCCAGAAACAAACCTAAACCTAAAAAACTTATAAAGTAGCCAAACAAAAAGTTGTAAAGATAAATTATACTCGTTGGTCGTTTTATTTGTTGTTCGCACATGTAACCTCATATCTCGAGCTAGTCTAACCGATCAATTTGCTATGCTGTTCTCGGGTTAGTAGTTTGTATAGGAGCAAACAAAGAATAGCGTTGGTAAGAAAAACCCAAAGCAATTTTATCGACAGCAATTTCGTTTAAACATCATTCACTCTAGCAGCTGCTCGCTATTCACTCTTCACTCTTTCGATGCGATATTAACTAAAGTATCTTCTATAAAATAAAACAAATAAAAAAATCATTATTCTTTATTTTTATCAAACATAATTTAATTTTTAAAGAATTTACATGAAATTTATTCTTAAAATCAAGCAATATAATTTTTAAGGTGCTTTTTTTTTTAAGATAAATATTTAATATCAACCCCGATGAATGATTTATGAAGATTTGAAATCGGATTTTCCACCCTTGTAGATCTAAAAGTACTTTGATTGACGATATGATCGCGGATTCCAACTGGCCGATGACACCCATAGAGATAGTCCTGGAGGATCCAATTGGTAGACAATTGATAGACAGAACGGACTCAGGGCGTCGCCTACCCGGTGCCAGCTACGCCCAGGAAGGATGCGCAGCTGTTAACTCAACTATTAGGACATGCGTTCTCGATTCTACCTTCTCTATTCTCAAGTCGAGATGTCACGAGTCATTACTATATTAGGACTGGAGGACAACCCACTTTTCGTCCTCCGAAATATTACATGTAATTATTTTTACTTTTGTTTCGGTTGTTTTTTTTTATGTTTTCGATGACAATGTTTGGAATTTTTTAACAGAAGCCTTGAATAAAGCTTATTTAAGACATTTCTTCATATTTTGATCCTTCCAGCAGAAAAGAATGTCAAAATTGATCTATATAATTTAAATAATTAAAAAAAATGAGAATTATTGGCAAAAAATCGAGTTTTTTTACGCCAAACTTGAAAATTTGATAAAAAATATATAATTTATATAATTGTACAAATTTTGGGCTACGAATTATATATATAAGCCATGCAATAAATAAAATAAATATCAAATATTATTTAAAAAAAAAATAGAAACTTACTGTGGATCCTGTATCGGAGTTTAGAATTAAACCAGGTAGAAGAGAAGACACAGATAATGATCTATATAGATTAAGATAAACAGATCTTAGAAGCCGCTACACCTGCGTGAGGCACGCGACAGGTTAAAATTTTCTTTGACATCTAATTGGGTTATCTAAGAAATGTTATTGTAAATATTGCGCTTTGCATACTTGTAGCCTATATAATTGTAGATAAAAATTTTTTAACAAGAGATTGGGGATTTGTAGGATACATTAACTTGGATTAATTGCAGACGGGGATGGAACGACCCCCTGGAGAGATGTAACGACAGGTTCTTCACGGATCATCACCAGCTGACTGATGTTGCGGTTCTTTGGATTTAGGTCTTTGTTGGTAGATGATCACACGGATCGGTGGTCAAGGCATTGCTTTGCATCTGGCGCCTTTTTGCGGTTCGACAAATGGGTGAGTCCTTTTGTAAAGTTTTGCGCAATCTGGCTAGATGCTTTTGAATTAAAAAAATTGTTTTTTAGAATTTTATAGATCAATTTTTTAATTTTTATCTTTAATAAGATTAAAAAAAATTTTTTTTACTAAATCTCCTCAATAGCCAAATTCTAATATAATTTTCAATTTCTTACTTGGTGATTAATAATTAATTAATAAATTTGTGATTAAAAATTTTCTGATCCTTAAACCCTAGATGGCGCTGGAAGATCCCTGGAAGACCTTAAAAAAAGTCATAAGGTTAGAGCTGGGATAAATTTAAAAACAAAAAAAAAAAAAAAAAAAAACACAAGGGTAAAAAGATAATGAAGAATCGAAGCGTTAAGTCTCGTGGCGGAAGGCGTGCCAGTACCCGCCCCCGGTGGAGGGTCGCGAGGTCGCTCCCACCAACCCCAAGACTACAGCACGCGACGGACACTTGTCATCAACTTCGCGGCCAAGTAGGACAGGTTACTATTCGCTGTTCTAACCTCAGTTGTCATTTAAAACTGAAATAAAATTTTTAAGTTCCAAATTATCTCTGAGAATTTTTCTTTTAGTTCTGCTGAGTCTGGATGCAGATCTGGATCTCCCACTCCAGACCTACCACCGAACAGACACGCGAGCTTACCTGCCGGCAATCAGCCTCGTGCTCGGATCAGCCAATTCACTGGCAACCTCTGCCGAACAAGGTACCCCAAGTGCCTCTCGAACATCTCTTTTGACAATCATTTTTTAGTGACCTAGTGATCTGTGAGTTTTTTTACTGATTTTGGTATTCGTTACGGGTTATTATCTGGACAATGGATATTTCTTTTTAGTTCTATTTGTGTCTGCTGTTATTCAGGTAAGTTAATTAATTATTTATATTGTCTACTTTGAAATTAATTTAATAATTTTATTAAAAATAAATTTTTTTTAATTGAAAAAATCCTTAAAAACTTACATTTCGATAAAAATGTCATTTTTAATTTTAAAAACACTTTTTCAAATTGTTCTCGTGGTCAAAACTAAACTTTTTATAGCTCATTCTCTTCGCTTAAATGTCTACTTTATGGTCCATTCATTACTTTTAACAAAAAAAATTTTTTTCATAAAAAAAAATCCCAAAAAACTGAAGATATTTTTCAAAATTGACGATTTCTAGTAAATTAGACCACTTTTGATTTTCAATTTTGCATTTTATACCGATTCTTGGATTGAAATCCTTCTTATCATACATCATTTTACTCCTTGGAATGTCTACTTGGAAGTACATTAATTGATTTTAACAAAAAAAATTTTTTTCACTAAAAAAATCCTAAAAATGCAAAGTTTGGCCGAAAAAACTCAAATTCTAAAAAAAATGACTTTTTTGTTAATTGAAGATTTTTTTTTTTAATTTTTCCTGTGGTTAAAACTAAACTTATGATAGATCATTCTGTTCCTCAGAATGTTTACTTTAAGATCCATCTGACGATTGAGTAAAAAAATCTCAATTTCCCCAAAAAAATCCTAATAAATCATCAATTTCTTCTTTGGTACCCTATTTCAGCACTTCCTTACTAAAACATTAATATAAATAAATAAACGTAATTTTGCGAAACTCGAGTAAGGTCGACACGCTAACGGTTAATTTAAAATGCAAATTTAAATCGTAGCGTGAACCCACGGCCGAATTATTCTAATTAGCGAATCTGATAAATAGAATACACTCTAATAATTCTGATTTTCATTTCTTATTTGACATTTTGTTTGTATTAAATTAAAATGCCGATTTTAATGCACCAAGAAGGTGTAGCATAGCGGCGAAGAGTTCTTTGATTCGAAGCGTGGATCGTTCTTAAGAAACGCGAAAAAGAATGGGAAAGAAGAAATGACGTTGGAGGTGCGATTATCAGGAATGTGCTCACAAGTCGCGATGTCGTGCCAGCGGGTTAATATATTCAGATTTTTATTTTATGCCCGGTGGCATATCGAGACGGCTACCCCTGGTATGACATGTATATGTAATAGCAACTGAGGTAAGCATCGGGTCGATTATTGTAATTTTTACGCAATAGGGTTCGGTAAATAAATAATCCCTTGCGAACCGTGACCGGTTTTAATTTTTTGAAAATTTTTAAACTAAAAAAAAGTTAAAAGTAAATAATGCTTACTTAATTATGTATGTGGGCCATTGTTATTATATATCATTTTGTTCGTTGAAATATGTACTTTTAGATACCTTCATTGATTTCATGAAAAAAAATTTTTTTTTCATATAAAAAATCTCAAAAAATTGAAGGCACATTCAAAAATTGGAATATTTTAGGAAAAGTAACAGTTTTCGATCTTTGATACCGATCTTTGTAGGGTTCCCGTGATCAAAAATACTTTTATAACAGCTCATTTTATTCGTTGAAATCTCTACTTTAAGCTCCATTCATTGATTTTTATTGAAAAAATTTTTTTCTCCAAAAAACTAAAAGTTACTTTAAAAAAATTAAATATTTTTGTAAAAATGGTGTTTAAAAAATTCAATGATGATCTTTTTGAGGTTTCCGTGATCAAAAATACTTTTATTATAGCTCATTTTATTTATTGAAGTGTCTACTTTAAGCTCCTACCATTGATTTATCTTAAAAAAATTTTTTTCATTAAAAAAATCCCAAAAAACAAAGATCCAAAAAATTCCAAATTTTATTAATTAAAATTTTTTTTTTATTTAATAATTTTATTTTATCGAACAAAATGATCTATAATAAATTTTTTATAAACCACGGAAATCCGTAAAAAATTAATCTTCTAATTAGAAAATTGTCGTAATAAAAAGTAAATTATTTAATTAAAGATAATTAATAAATTTTAATTCCAAGTGAGAAAAGATGTTTTCTAATTATCCATGAATTTAAAAAAAAAAATCCAGAAGATATAATTGAGTGTATAAAAAAAAAGCGAAATATTTTACGGAAAAGCGAATTAAAGATTAAACGTGGTAGTTAATTGAACTATTTTCCGTCGGGCGAGTGTTTTATCTTGTGTAAAATGTAACATACAAACAGGTGGATTTCAATTTAATTATCAGTCCTTAGGTTAAACCGTGGTGGATGTGTACACACGTTAAATAATGAATATAGTGTGCAGTGTGATACGGGTGTAATTCGCGTTCCGCGTACATAAAGGGAGTGGATTGGATCTGGATATTGCGGTAGAGACACGTGTTCTTAAGAGTAACATCGGCAAAACATCGGGAACGCGAGAAATGCTTCTGAACGCCTGAACGGTTGGCACACGGTCAACCGTTTGATTTATAATAATCGCTCAATCCTCATTACTGGGATATTTCATTGTGAGACCAGGACATATCGTTCTACCCGCCTTTTACTTTTTTTATTTCATACCCTCGCTATTTTACCGTATAAAAAATATTTTTCCTATTTTTATAAAAGCCAAATTTTTTATTTTAGTCTCAATATTTTAATTTAAAATAAAAAAATTGGTTTTAATATTGAAAATATAAAAATTTAATTTTTTGAATACTTGAAATTAAAGATCTTCGTTAAAATGAAAACCATCGTTTTTTTTTTTTTTTTTTTTTTTTTTTTTTTTTCATAAAACCAGCGGAATAAATTAGTGATATATATAAAAGCATAACCAAGGATTGTGCCGAGATTACATATTAGTTGGGTATAAAAAGGGTAACAGAGCTTGGTACAAAGTACAAGCAAAACGTAAGCTGAGCTTAAAGGGTGGCTCCGTACCGGTAATCGTGCATTAATTTGCATCGCTAAGTACACGCTATCCACCCGCGCCCGTGATACGCGTACACATTTCTATTTAATGGTGGAATTAAAACAAAAAAAAATATATTTTTGAGTCGGAAAATAAATCTCACGCTAATTCCGAATAAACTTTGGATTAATCATCTTAATTACATCTTACATTATAAAAATAAAAAAATAAGTGAGCTGTGATTAATTGAATTATTCAAATTTTTTTTTGAACACTTTTTTGATTATTATTGTTTTTTATAGTGTTGGTAGGAATAAAAGTCACGGTGTCCGCGGTAATACTCGCGCTTATCAGTTGTGCATATTTAAGGGTGGCATGTCAAGCTTGCCCTTTGAATACATTTAAATTAATTACAGAGACCGAGGAATGGACACACTTACTACTAAACTATTCATGTATTTATTATTTACCGTACAGTAATCGACGAAAGTAAAAAAATATTTGTTGAATAATTATCATTATTTTTTCTTTTTGTTCCAGGAAGCTTCCAGGAGGACAATATGCCCCATACCGGTGAGTATTCTTTTTTAATTATCGTAGAACTTTTGAATTTTTAGCGGAATGGTTGATTCTTTGGAAGTAACTTTTGTTATTTGGGATATTTTTGGGTAAAAAAATTTTTTTGATTAAGATCAATGGATATATCTTAAAGAAGACACTTTGATAATTAGAATGATGTATGACAAAAGTATTTTAGGTTAGAAAAATCCCAAAAAAATCCATATTGAACCTTAAAAACATCATTTTCAATGAAATTTCATGTTTTTCAAAAGTAACTTTGGGTTTTTTGGGATTTTTTTTAGTAAAAAAATTTTTTTGATAAAGATCATCGATTTTATTTTAAAGTAGGTACTTTAACGAGTAAAATGAGCTATAATAAGTTTAGTTTTAATTACGGGAACGATTGAAAAAAAAAATATTAAAAATTGAATTACATAATATTTCCATTAAAATCGTGAGTTTTTTCTGCAAACCTGTGTTTTTTTTTTTTTTTTATAAACGAACCTATTTATTTTAATAATTACATGAGTATATCTTGAAGTAGCACAGAATGACACACAAGAAATGTACTTCTGAGGAATCCAAAAAAAAAAATTATTCCAAATTCGTCCTCCCAAAAAAAGAAGCATTTATTTCACATTAACATGAAAAATTAAAAATAAATATAACAAATTACAAACGCATTATCTTTAGATTATCTTGCGATAAAGATCTCGATAAAGGGCTCCTGTTTTTGCAGTAATGATTCAGAAGCATGTGTTCTCGATAAAACTGAAAACGCGAGCCCGATATATGATATTACAAAAATCCGTCAATCAAAGATTGACATTTATAAAATATAAATGATAGTTAAATTATTTGGATGCTCCTGATCTGTAATTGAGTTAATTACGTAATTAGGAAGCTTGTAATTACTGATCGTCCCAATATATAGATATATATTTGGGAGTAAATGGTACGTGAAGGCGCGTGCAAGGATTTATATCCTTGGCCGTCGCCGCCTCTTCATTCCGTAACGGTTTTATGTGTTTTTAAACGTTTTGCCTGTCATCGTGCCGATTCTTTCTTACAATTGAGCTGTATTTCTCTTTACACTCATTTTTGTTTTCGATTCACCGTAATTTAAGAGCTCAAGAATTTTTAAAAATAAAAGATCAAGCACTTTATACTTTATTCTCGAGATGTGAAAGTAAGAAGATTTAATAAAGATAAATATAATAACTGAGCAAACTTTATATTAATGATTCGACGGTAATTAACTCGTAAAATCTCAGCACGTCGGTTAATTATTATTTATTGCATCTGCATAAAATCACGTCGATGGACCTCATATTTCTCACGCTCAAGTCCTGATTAAAATATCATTTTCAATTGCAACTTGCAATTTAGGTCTCGGCAAAAACATTTCCGGATACTTGCAAAAATGTTAATTAATTTTTTATCAGTTATTTTATTTGATAGAAAAATAGACAACATTTTATTGGGGATTTTTATGTCCAGGGATTGACATTAATTTTTTTAAATGGATTTATATTATGGTCGGTAAATGAAATGATTGAGGGTTATTATTTTTTTAATGATGCGTAAATTTTTTTTGGGAATCAAATGATAGTGATAGCAAAAATAATAATAGGGAGCTGGTTAAGGATGTTAAGCAGCTGGATATTTGCTAGGTTTAAAATAGTAATTAGTTTGATTGAAAATAGACTAATGTCCAGCTGCTGTTGTGAAGTTTTAATAGTTTTTAATTTTTAATATTTGTTTTCAAATCCTTCCCGTGGTTAAAAATACGTTCATTATAGCTCATTTCATTCGTTGAAATATTTATTTTAAGGTACAGCCATTGGTTTTTATCAAAAAAATTTTTTTCCCCAAAAAAATCCCAAAAAACGTATTTCCAATCTCAGAATTCACTCCAAAATCAATTTGCAAAACCAACAACCAATTTTCTCGTTAAAAAAACCCAATCCACTTCGGATAGCGATCATACTAACATCTAATAGACCTACCCGGGGCAGGTGGAACCCCTCCAAGATGTCGTGATCTCACTAACTGTGAAAGGTTGATAGCCGATGAGCATCAAGAGCCAATTCGTCTAGGTAAGGGTTTTCGAAAGCTCCTTTTATTTTCTCGGCATAATTGCACTTGGCAAGAGTCGGGGACACGCGAGCTGGAGCTGGAGCTGGAACTAGAACCAATGTCATTAGACCGAAACCGTTGTGAAAACACCTGCCCTCCCCTAATGTCATTTCCAACGGGACTGCCAAATTTTTTTAGCTATTAAATTTCCAGCCTCCATTATTATCTTATTATAATTATGACCATTATTATTATCAAGATGTACTTATGGTTTGACTTACCCGGTGATTTTTCAGGTCAAGCAGGAGTCAACCAGCTGGGAGGTGTCTTTGTAAACGGACGTCCGCTTCCAGACTGCGTTCGACAAAGGATTGTTCAATTGGCGCTGGTTGGCGTCCGTCCTTGCGATATCTCCAGACAATTGCTCGTTTCCCATGGCTGTGTTTCCAAGATATTAACCAGGTTCTACGAAACGGGGAGCATCAGGCCTGGCAGCATAGGTGGCAGTAAGACCAAGGTATATATAATACACTCTTTATACTATGATGTGAATTTATATTTATGATGATGAGAATGAGAGTAAATATGATCGGCAAATAAAAAGGGATGAATGAAAGGTTTGCTGATTTGATTTTAAGTGAAGCCTTGGTGTTAACCACACACGTAATTATCCAGCACACCTTGCTTCGGGCATTAACATAATCACTTTGTGTGCATCTTTAAGATATCTTAGTACCATCGGTTTTTTTTAGATTTTAAAAAGGCGAGATTAGTTCAAATTTCTAAAAAATAGATAAAAAATTTTAATTGCTTTTTTATAATTTTTTTAAGATTCCCGTAGTCAAAAATACTTTTATTATAGCTCATTTTATTCGTTAAAGTGTCCACTTTAAGGCCCAACCATTGATTTAAGCAAAAAAAAATTTATTACATCTAAAAAATCCTAAAAAACAAAAGTTCTTTGCCAAGAAATGCATATTTTCGTGAAAATTATAATTTAAAATTTTCAACAGTGATCTTTTAGGGGTTCCCATGGTCTAAAATACTTGTATTATAGATCATTTTATTCGTTAAAGTGTCTACTTTAATGTTCATTCATTATTTTTAACCAAAAAAATTTTTTTCATAGAAAAAATCCTAAAAAACAAAAGTTACTTCCAAAAAATTACATATTTGCAGACAAAAAAAAACTACTTCAGCAGTGGAAAAAAAAAATGATAATTCTCGATTCCTGCAAGTTGTCATAAGCTCAACTACCGAGAACCTTATAAGACAGTGAGTCGAAGAAATAGATGATGAGAACCATACGTAGTAAATTAGTCTCTCCTGAAAACTGTACAATATCTCCATCTTCATCTCGCCGGTCGGTTATAACATACCACATAACTATAATACTGATTACACACGACACCGAATGCCTCAGTATTGCATCTATGACACTAATGATATTATAATTAAACCCCGTCTCTCGGGTGGGTTTTTAAATTTCGTCAGCTAAAGCATTCCCGACAGCAAGATGGCCGGTGGTAGCTGAGTGAATATTAGAAGGTATTAGCATTAATATTGGGTATTAGGTAATATTCGCTGCTGGTGATAAATTCGTAGGATGGAAGAGAAGATCCTAGATAGAAAATCTGTTGATACATTGTACCACAGTGTATATTCTACAGTATTCGCCAGCAGATCCCACGTTAGGTTGTTAGTTGTTAACTTAAATTAATTACCTCAGACACGTGATGGGCTTACATACATGGATAGTGTAGTAGCGGCGGGATGGAAGGATAGGCGCATGATATTCTTACTCAAATATTAGCTGATGCCTTGATAGGATCCGTAGAACCTGCCATTTGGTAATTTATTTGACGGTTAATTGACTATCTAATTTATACCCGAATAAAATTGTTACATGCTTCATTTTTATCTGATTGATTATCGTTGCATTTATTTTTTTTTTTAAATTGCATATAAAATTTTTTTTGCATGCAGTTGATGTGAATAATAGATGCGCGAGAATAAATTATTCATAATTGTTGGTAATATACAACGATATAGGCCTAGAGCTAAATCAATACTTTTTATGCTTCGCGATGCTCTTGACGATTTGTAATATATATACACACAACACACGGGTAATCAGGTAATTACGATCTTCAAGTATTAAACCGACATCCGTTAAAACACGGGCAAACAAACACTGTCTATTAGGTCATACTTTTTTTTTTTTTTATAGATCGCTACTTTGTATACAGGTAAAATGATTGTATGTGGAGAAAAAATCGATGAGTTTGTTTATTGAGGTGTTTACTTTGAGGAACTACCATTGGGTTTAACTAAAAAAATTTATTTCATAAAGAAAATCCTGAAAAACAAAAGTTATTTGGAAAAAATATCATATTCCCGTGAAAATTATGGTTTTCGATCTTTAAAAGTGATCTTTTTGGGGTTCTCATGGTCAAAAATACTTTTTTTATATCTTATTTTGTTCGTTAAAGTGTCTTTTTTAATGTCCATTCATAAATTTTAACCAAAAAAATTTATTTCATAAAAAAAATCTTAAAAAACAAACGTTATTTTTAAAAAATTGCATATTTTCGTAAAAATGATGATTTAAAATTTTCAACAATTTTTTTTTTAGGGTTCCTGTGATTAAAAATGGGTTTGTTATAGATCATTATGTTCGTTAAAGAGTCTACTTTAATGTCCAACCATTGATTTTAACCAAAAAAAATTTTTTCATAAAAAAAATCCCAAAAAACAAAAGTTATACCTGAAAAAATCCAAAAAACAGCATGTTTGATTAAAAAAAACTCTTCTTTCCCAATGGGCAGCAATATTTGTCCCCGTAAAAACATAATTTTCACTTTGACCGTTAAAAAAAACAAAGATAAAGAGTAAACAATTTAAACAATGACAGTATTTATGCGACACGAATGTCATTCATCGAAAATAGGGTCTGAGGGTTAGCCATTGCGTGTGAGATGATCTCCGATTACAATCGACACTTCCGTAGTGACAATTACCCTTCGACCCAAACGGTCACCATTATATAGCTCACCACACTTAATACATATCTACGTATCTATATGGAGTATATCTTGAGGCTCCTAATGTCGGACACATCCTATGCCGAGCACCGTCGATCAAAAGGGACCGGACGGACGATAGGGCTACTTACAACTGAGTATGAGGGGAAGTGTAACATCAGGAAGCAACATCTGGTGTCAAACGTTATATTAGATAACCCGTACATTAACCATTAACCATCACCACCTTTCAGGCAGGTTCACCAACTCGCTAATTATCTCTCCAACGACACTCACTGATCGTCTTTCCACGAACAAATACATTGATGGAAAATTATTTATTAAAATTAAACGAAATACGTTTTTTTTTTTTTTTTCAAAAAGTGTTTTTTGTTTTTTGGGATTGTTTTTATGAAATAAATTTTTTTGGTTAATTGGTTAAAATTAATATATGGACATTGAAGTAGACATCTTAACGAATAAAATGATCTATAATAAAAGTATTTTTGATCATGGGAACCCCAAATAGATCACTGTTGAAAATCTGAAATCCTCATTTTCGATGAAATTTGGAATTCTTCAAAAGTTACTTTTGTTTTTTAGGATTTTTTTGATGATTAAAATTTTTTTGATCAAAATCAATGGATGGAACTTAAAGTAGATACTTTGACGGATAAAAGAAGCTATCATAAGTTGACTTTTGACCATCAGAACAACTAAAAAAAAATATTTAAAATTTGAAATCCTAATTTTCGATGAAATTTGAATTTTTTTAATCATTTCTTTTTTAGGATATATATAATTCATAAGTATCATTTGTTTTTTAGGATTATTTCTATGAAAAAAATTTTTTTTGTTAAAATCAATGTCTGTACCTTAAAGTAGACTCTTTAACGAACAAAATGATCTATAACAAACCCATTTTTAATCACCAATACCCGAAGAAAATTAACAAGTTTTTCAGGGGATTCTTGTAAATAAAAAATCATAAGTCAGTTCCCCACGACGTTAAATCGCGTGTCCTTAGCGGGTGGCAATCTCAGCTCCCTTAAAGAAGATCGTTGATCTCAAAATCTGTCGGCTCGTATAACATTTCCATCGCGTTAGCATAAAATTATCCAGTGGGCATTCACCTCATTAGCAATTCAAATTCACCCTATTATACGTGTACACAACCACCGACAAACTACTATTAGCTCACACTTCTAACTGAGAACCACTGACCTGTAATAAAATAAAAATTTGTGTAAGAGTGTCTGTGAGTCTGAGGAGAACCGATTTGCGGTTTAATGGGGTGACGAAGTTGAGAAACACACTAAGGAGGGCCATATTCTTATCTTGATCTCCGAGCAAGTTCACCTGTGAGCAATGTGTCGGCATTTTCGTGCAAATTGTTAATCCGAGTGTTAATTTCCAAATAATTAAAATAATAATAAGTTTTAAATTTTATAGGCGGTAAAAATTCATTCTTTATTTTCGAAATTATGGCTCAAGGATTAAAGATAAAAAAAAATTGATAAGGATCTTTTTTGTAGAAAATTTAATTCTCTACAAGAAAGGTCTCTTATAATTTTTTTGAATTTTCAATATTTCACCCAAAAAAATTTATTTCACAAAAAAAAAAAAAAAATCCTAAAAAACTGCATATTTTCGTAAAAATGATAATTTCAATTTTCAAAAGTGATTTTTTAATTGTTTTAATGGTCAAAAATAAACTTATTATAGTTCATTTTACTCGTTAGAGTATCTACTTTTACGTACAACCATTTATTTCATCGGAAAAAATTTAATTCATCACAAAAACCCTAAAAAACGCAAGTAACTTTTAAAAAATTGCAAATTTCATCAAAAATAAAGATTTCAGATTCTCAATATTTTTTTTTTTTAATCGTTCCCATGATCAAAAATAAACTCATTATTGCTCATTTTACTCGTTAAAGTGTCTATTTGAAGGAACGATCATTGATTTTAATGAAAAAAATTTATTTCATAAAAAAAATCCTAAAAAACAAAAGTTACTTCAAAAAAATTGCGAATTTCCGTAGAAATGATGGCTTAAAATTTTTAATGGGGATTTTTTCAGGATTTCTATGGTCAAAAATACTTTAAATAAAAATACTATAAATTTTTCAGTTACCGAAAATTCCTACTGAGTAAAGGTCCTCCCCTTCCCCTTTTATCCTTTATTTCCCCCAGTTCCCAAAAATTTGTCTTTAATGACAAATTTAGCTGTTATATATGGCTCGTTTTGTCATAGCTAGTTTTATTCATTAAAGTGCATACTTTAAGGAACAATCATTGGTTTTACTGAAAAAAATTTAATTCCCCAAGAAAATCTCAAAAAACAAAAGTAACTTTCGAAAAACATAATTTAAATTTTACGGCTAAAAATGAACTAGTTTTTTTATTTATTATTAATATTATTAATAATAATTTTTTTCCAGCAAGTCGCGACTCCAACAGTCGTAAAGAAGATCCTCAGGATGAAACAAGAGCAGCCAACCATGTTCGCCTGGGAAATTCGTGAGCAATTGGCAAGACAAGGAGCTTGCGATCCCCAAAGTTTGCCCTCGGTTTCTTCCGTTAATAGGATCCTCAGAGGCGGAGGATTGCACACGGATCATCCGATTGACGCTGGAGCCTCCGGAAGTTATCCAGGACATGTGTCAGGAAACGAATCCAGAGGTATGTCTAGTTCTTACGAGGATTTCTGGTAAAAATTAATTTTTCTTTGACTTTTGATTAGATTAAATGAACGTAAGCCCGTCGGTTGGTTAGCTAAGCTGACTGTGGCTCAACTAAATTTATTTTTGAGTAAATAATCTAGTTTGGTGTCTGTACTCCGACAGAATCCCTCATGAGAACGGATTATCAGCTGTTCTATCCCGGCTCACTGGGACCGCTCCACATATCCACCAATGGATCAACTGGAGCCTCCGGAGCACCCACCTGGAATCCTGGATTCTACTCCTCGCTTTATCAAGCGACGACATTGCACTTGCATCATGGAATGCAGTCCTTTACGTAAGTTTATATATAGTTAGTGCATTTCAAAATTGATTTTTTAATACTTCCGGTGGTTAAAAATAGACTTGTTATAGCTCATTACACTCCTAAGAGTGTCCTCTTTAAGGTGTGACCATTGATTTTACCAAAAAAAATTTAGTTCATCAAAAAAATCCTGAAAAACAAAAGTAACTTTTGAAAAATATCATTTTTTTGGTAAAATCGACATTTTCAATGTTCAAAAGTGATTTTTTAATTGTTCCGGTGGTCAAAAGTAAACTTTTTATAGCTCATTTTACTCGTTAGAGTCTCTTCTTTAAGGTATGACCATTGATTTTAGGTATAAAAATTGATTTCATAAAAAAAAATCCTAAAAAACAAAAGTTATTTCCAAAAAAATGGAAATTCCCGTAGAAATTATGATTTAAAATTTTCAACAATTTTTTTTTTTAGATTTCTATGGTCAAAAGTACTTTTATTATAGCTCATTTTATTCGTTAAAGTGTCTGCTTTAAGGTGTGACCATTGATTTTACCGAAAAAAATTTAGTTCATCAAAAAAATCCTAAAAAAACAAAAGTAACTTTCGAAAAACATTATTTTTTGCTAAAATCAACACTTTCAATGTTCAAAAATGATTTTTCAATTGTTCCGATGGTCAAACGTAAACTCATTATAGGTCATTTTACTCGTTAAAGTCTCTACTTAAAGATACACTCATTACTTTTATCTAAAAAAATTTTTTTCTCCAAAAAAATCCTAAAAAACATAAGTTCTAACTAATATTCTATTAAAAATTGCAGATCCTTAGAAACCGAGCGACTTTCCGAGCAGCAAAACTCCCAGAACCAAGAACTAAAATCCAGCAGCTCAAGTTCCATGGCCGGAAGCGATGATTCTCTGGACAAAAGCGACCTGGACGAAGCCAACGAGTCCCAGGACTTCAAGCCGTTCCAGAACTCCCCCACAATTCTAGAACTCGGGCAGAAAATCGGCAGCGATCGGAGCGCGTTTGTTCGACACGGAACTCCCGGTTCCATCTCCAAAGAAGGTTCCGAGAACCCGCAACCAGCGCCACCACAGAGAAAGCGGAACTCTTATTCCATAGAGGAGCTACTGAAGAAAGACGAAAACGTCGTCAGTCATAAGCGACGCGTTATTGACACCGGGGTTGTCCAGCCTTGTGGAATCGTCGTTGACGAAGTTTAATTATATTTAATTAGTAATTAATTACATTTATCTAGAAGTTGTAAATTATTATAAGTAGATATTAGCAATTAGTTAAATTATTGATTTTAAATCACTTAGCATTGATGATATCATTAAATTAATAATAATAATAATAATAATAATAATAATAATAATAATAATAATAGTTATAATTTGTAAATATGGAACACTCATCAGCTGATTGTTATTTTAATTGTAAAATTTTTTAGCGTAGCAATTATTATTATAAATATTAATTGCAACTTTGTCGTTAAATTAAAAATAAGTGGACAGTATTATAATTATCCGTACAAGTTATGTTAGTGTAGTTAAATAGTCGACTGGAAAGTTAAAAGTTAAGTCGAGGTATAAAAATCTTTTATTACTTACCAGTAATAATTTTATTGCAATTATTTAACTTATTAAGAGATTGCCTGTCGTAAAACGATAAACTTTTTATGATTTATTTCGAGCAGTGCTAAAAATATTTTAATTTGACCGAATAAAAGTAAGGTTATTTTTTTTAAAGGTACAAATTTTAATTCTATATTTATTCGATCAATTTTTAGTAAATTGCAATTATTTGTGATGCACAATTAAGAGTTTAAATTTATTAGATTACACGGTGTCATACAATTACAGACTTTATTGCAGTTGTTGAGGTTTATGAGGCTGTAACGCTGGTACAATGTTGCGAAACTCGTTTTTGATTAAATAACATTTTTTAGAGGTTGCATCTAGTCATTTATTATTTTTATTATTTGTAATAATTTATTATAATTTTGTAGGGTGATTTTTTATTTCTTAATCATTTTAAAGTAAATTTGAGGTTATATTGAAACAAAGTGGGAAATATAATACAAGACAAAAAATTATAAAATTAATTTATACAAAATCTAAAATTAATACAAGATGCGAGCTCTAAAAAATGAGAATTAGTATAGAGTATTAATAAAAATACTATTAACAATAAATAATTAATAATTAGCAAAAAAAAAAAATATGTAATTAAACAATGTATGATTAAAAAAAAACTAGTCAAAGTGATAATAATAAAATAAGTGTATAATTAATTGATAATTAATATTAATTATAATAACTGACATTGCAAGCACTGTAATAAATCTGTCAGCATTAAAAATAAATGTCATTAAATAAACTAATAATATTTATTAACGTCCTCACACATCCCACGTATGAATTATAATAAATGTCTGGAATAAAAAAATATAAAACAATCACACGGATAAATTTATCCACCACCAATGCATCCAAGTCTTAGAAGAAAACTTAAAATTAAAGGTAACGTCAATTATTTATACTTCAGTCACTTAACTATTGTAGTCATTAATTCTATAATTAATTTTTTTTTTTTTTTTTTTTAGAGCTGGAAATTCCTCTGGGAGTGACTGAGAGTGTTTGTCGAGAGAGCATGGACCGGATGAGGCCCGCTGGGCGAGTACAGGCTGTGGTGGGAGTGAGACTTTGCTCGCGACAGTTCGCTGTACCGATCTTGCTCAGGTGGCGCCACCAGGAGGACCGGTCGCAAAGACAGGGATTTTCTTGACCCTGCTACGCTCTGGGCTTCGTTTACGTATCCTGGATTTACTTCACCTGTGAGTGATAAATAGTAACAATATTAAAAATTAATTTTAAAGTTTGTTAAATAAAAAATTAAAATTCAATTTTGATTTTTGAATTTTAAATTCGGGATTTTTTTTGTGAAATAAATTTTTTTTGTTTAAATCAATGGTCGTACCTTAAAGAAGACACTTTGACGAAAAAAATGATCTATAATAAAAATACTTTTGATTGTAGAAACCTCATAAAAATAATTGTTGAAGACATGGAACTATTATTTCTACGGAAATATGCAATTTTTTCAAAACAACTTTTGTTTTTTAGGATTTTTTTTATGAAATAAATTTTTTTGGTTAAAATTAATGTTAGGAAATTAAAGTGGACACTTTAACGAATAAAATGATCTATAATAAAAGTATTTTTGATCATGAGAACCTTAAAAAAATCACCGTTGAAGATTTGAAACTATAATTTTTGCGAAAATACGTAATTTATTGGAAATAACTTTTGTTTTTTGGGATTTTTTTGATGAAATAAATTTTTTTAATCAAAATGAATGAATGTACATCAAAGTAGACACTTTAACGAATAAAATGACGTATAACAAAAGTACTTTTATCTGCAGAAACCCCATAAAAATCATTGTTGAAGAGTTTAACCTATGATTTCTATGGAAATATGCAATTTTTGGTAAATTACTTTTGTTTTTTGCGATTTTTTCTATCAAATAAATTTTTTTGGTTAAAATTAATCATTAGACATTAAAGTAGACACTTTAACGAATAAAATGATCTATAATAAAAGTATTTTTGATCATGGGAACCTTAAAAAGATCACTATTGAAGATTTAAAACTATCATTTCTGCAGAAATTTGAATTAAAAAATTAAAAAATGAATTATTAATTACCTTTGTAGAGAGATCCGTTGTTAAAAGGCTCGGCCTCGAGCCTCACATGTCTGGATGCGAGGATAAAAGCAAGCGCAGCGAGGGTCACAGCATCCAGGGCAGCGATCGCTGCCAAAGGAATCGCCCATCTTATCGCGCAAGCACCAGGAACATATCTGCAATAATTAAATTAATTATTTTTACCAGAAAAAAAAATATTAATAATCATGATTAAGCTTTAGGAAGATTACCTGGTCGCAGAAGCTCCGCAGACGGCTCGAACCATCGGTGAATCCCACCCAAGAGGATACACGCCCACGCCGACAGCCATGCAGATCGCTGAAACGAAAGAAAAATTATATTATACGGTGTAATGATGTAAAGCAAAGCGATATAGGAAGTGAGTTTCATTGTAATTATTCTTATTAAATTCACACGGTTGAATAAAAAATGAAACTGGCATTTAGCTTCTTGAGAACGGTCTAAGTGAAAGGTGAGTATAAGCGATACTATGTATTATCTACTTGCTAATGTTAACTGTCTTTACGTTTATGTATTTACAATTGCGGTAATTTTTAATAATTTTTTTTTTAATACGTAATATTAATGTAAATTTATGTGAATGGACATATTGTTTCTTATTTTTGCATAATGTTTTGTAATAATTTTTTTTTTTTTTCACTTCAATAGTTCATAAAAATATTAATAATAAATTTTTTTAATTAATTTTTTAATATTTAATCAAAAATTTCATTAAAAAATTGAATAATTTATTTTTAAAATGTAATTAAAATTTTTAAGTTATAAAAAATTGCCAAATTTTAATCGCCATTTTGTCGGGGCTGATTTTTAAAATAATTCTTATTTAAATTAATATTTAAAAATAAATATAATTTAATTAAAAAAAAAAAAATTAATTATTTTAGGATATTAAAAAAAAAAAAAAAATTACCTGATATAACCTGCATCCAGCCACAAATATAAAAAACAGTGGTACTTTGACAGAAAAAAAATAATAACATTGCACAAATAGACACCAGTGCAATAACAACAGCTATTCCTACAAGAATAGTGCTGGCTTTAAATGGCACGTTTCCGACAGTGGATAGATCATCTAGCCGTCCAATGCATTCTTCTCCGACTTCACCTGGTGAGTTAACAATTAATTATTAATTTTAATCTATATTATTAAGAGAATAAGAAAAATTTTGTTGCTAGTTCTACTAATTTAATTTTGTAACTTACAGTAATAGCATCACTTTAACTTACCGCTGGATCCGTAGCTACAGCGAGACCAAAGTCCAAATCTACCCGGATTTTCGTGCTCCAGATCTCCGATCCACTCAGGTGTGACAAAAGCAACCACTCCAATAATTGCATAACAAATAGTGAATATTCCCCACAATACCGCTATTGCTTTTGAATTACGGACGTAGTTTGAGGCGTACATGTGTGAAGATTCAACATATTCTATTTTTGAACCCATTTTTATTTTTGCTGGTAAAAAAAAAAATTTATTTTTTATTAAAATTATACTTTTTATTAAAAATTACAAAGTAAAATTTTTTTTTTAATTAATTTTAGAGTATAAAAATTTTTTTAATAGTAATAAATAATTTTTATCGATAATTTAAAGTCAAAATATAAAATAAAAAATTTAATAATAATTTATTGATTAAAAATATTAAATTAAAAAAAAAAAAAAAAAATTATTAAATACTGTTATTGCTTGAATTAGCATTGAAATCACTGACATAAAAAAAATAAAAATATGATTTTTAATAGTAATAAATAAATAAAAATAAAATACCTTATCAAAATAAATGAGTAATAATTAAAAATAAAATCCTCATTTAACCAGTGTAGCTTATAAAATCCATTTACATGATAACAATCAAGTACACATATAAAACTAACAATAATTAGAGTTTGGTTGAATGTAACATTAGTTTAATTATCTAATTTTTTTGACAGATGTTATAATGAGGTGGTTAGTATATATATATATATATATATATATATATATATATATATATATATACTCGGTACACGTTGCAAGATACAAGATACAACTCACAACTCACAACCGGACGACTGAGACCTGAGGCAAGACTCGGTGATTGAGGATCGAGGATTGAGAATCAAAATGGCCTCTCAGGCAACCTGGTACAAGTACAAGTATAAGTATAATATAAGTGGCTTATTACATAGGTGTAAGCTGTAAGTGTAAGGAGTAGAGAGGAAAGAGAGAGCCCGAGAATAGAATCGGCCTCGTGGGACCGATACTTCTCTCTTCAGTCTGCAGTCTTCGGTCTGCCTAACTGAGTTACAGAATTAAATGTAAATAAGGACAGGGAGGGGTTTCACTCTCCTTTGACATTTCTTGATACTTTTTTTGCTTACTCAATTTTTACAAGTACTGTCATTTAAATATTACATTTATGCTGAGTTAGATTTTATTGTTATGGTTTATTATTATTATTTAGTTCATTAAAATTATTTTGAAATTTTTTATACAAAAGAAATTTAAATATATTAATTATATAAATTTATTTCACTTAAATTAGTAATTATTATTTTTTAATTTCACTTGACAAATAAATTAATTATAAATAATTAAAAAAATTAAAAATTCTGTTTTATTTTTATGGAAATTAATTCAACAGATATTTATTTAATTTTAATTATTTTTTTAACAAATAAATTATGGCAAAAAAAATTGACATGTAAAAAATTTAAAAAAAAATTGCACTAATTATTTTTTAAAATTTCTACATGTGCATTTTTTCTTTTAATTTTTTTTTTTTAAATAATTTTTCAATAAAATAAATTATCAAAATTTTTAAATGGCGGCTAATTTAATTTTTTCTAATAATTATTTTAATAAATAAATATTTATTTATTTTCAATAAAAAATTTCTCTTATAAAAATAATAATCGACCAACCTGAGCGTGATTTGAATTTTTCCGCTAAAACTGGAAAAATTCGATTTCATTTTTATAGAAACATTATAAATTATTCTCAGCATATAAATTAATAACACTAACACTCTTAAAAGACAACAATTGTGTAAAAATTGCAAGCATCAAAATTATCAGTGATCTCCTATATCTATCATTGCTACTAAAGTTCCCCGCGCGCGGCCGTGCGACCGCTGGTAGTGCCGCCATATTGGATTTCATTAAAACGCTCAAGATGGCGGCACACGCACTAAACTCAGACGTACCGCTCTTGATTTTAACAGTTTTTAATTAGTAATTAGCTTAAATTAAACTTAAATTTTACGTAAAAAGTTAGTATTTATTATTTAGAAGCTTTAGAGATAATTATTTTTATTGGTAATCACTTTTTTATATCGGATGTCAATTAAAATAGTACCGGCGCTTAACAATGTCATTTTTCCGTTAAAATTTTTATCAAGTTATAATTATTAATTATTATTATTTATTTTTTATTGCTAAAAAGTTAATGATAATAATTATTATCATTATTTTCATAGATTTCATTAATTTACTTGAAAATTAAAATTATTTAATGTTAAATAATAATAAAAAAAAAATAATTTTAGAAAAGTTCAAATTTTTACCGATAGAGCGCGCCAAAGTAATAATTTAAAAAATAGCGGGAAGATAAAAAAAATTTTTAATTAATGTAAATGTCAATTTTGTTAAGAAAATAATTTATTTAAAGTGTTGAATTAATTTTTTTTTTAAAAAAAAAAAAAAAAAAAAAAAAAAACAATTTTTAAAAAAGTGTGAAAAAATTAATTTTTTTTTTAAGTCTTAAGTTCTTAAAAGTTTTTTTTTTTTAAAGTGAAAAAAGTTTTGTAAAAAAAGATTTATTAATTTTCAACAAAAGCAAAATAATTAATTAGCAAAAAAACAAGGTAAGAAATGAATAGGTATAAAATACAAGCTCCAACTTAAATATATGATATAACACTAATAAATATTATTTAATTTAATACAGGAGTTAAAAGCAACGTGAGTGTTGAATCCCCGCTCGTCAGTCTCAGTCTGTTATGTAAAACATAAAAATGTCGACGTTGAGTTTTCGCTCGTCAACAATTTATTTATTTTTGCTGTTGAACATTAGAGGAGAAGAGAGGAGGGAGAATTATGAGCTGGGATCACGCATGTGATGTTGATTTTAAACCTCTGGAGTCTCACGTGAATAATCTAATGTATAGAAATTCCTCTGCCTATATCCAGGCATCAGGCATCACACTACATCTTAAGTAATTGCACCTACTGCGTTGGGAAATTAAATATCTTATAATGTTGTATGTTATAATGCACCAAGGGTCACACTACCACTTCTCACTACCGGTATGTATAAACATATTAGACCAGACTTATTGATTGCAGGAAACATTTAGATGTCTAACGTCTCAATGTTTTTTAATATTATTTTCATGTAATAATTTATTTATTTTTTGATAAGAACATTTTTTTTTTTTTTTTATAAAATTTCATTCCCTATCAAAAATGTTTCGAAAAGTATTTTTTGTTTTTTGCGATTTTTTCTATCAAATAAATTTTTTCGGTTAAAATGAATGAATAGACATTAAAGTAGACACTTTAACAAATAAAATGACCTATAACAAAAGAACTTTTGTCAGCAGAAACCCCAAAAAAATCATTGTTGAAGAGTTAAAACCATGATTTTTAAGTAAATACGCAATTTTTTGGAAATAGCATTTGTTTTTTAAAATTTTTTCCGGTGAAAAAAATTTTTTTGGTTAAAATTAATGAATGGACATTGAAGTAGACATCTTAATGAATAAAATGATCTATAATAAAAGTATTTTTGTTCATGGGAACCTTAAAAAGATCACCGTTGAAGATTTAAAACTATAATTTCATCCAAAGTTAAAAATTCATAACTTTAAACTAATTTTTAATAAATTAATAATGACAATTTTATCTGAAATATTTGGAGCACTAATTTGCCGATGTATGTAAAGATTGAAAATAATTACTAATTACAGTAATTTATTAATGAAATCGGTTGATATTTAGCGATACCGTTATAGGCGTGAGGTCACTCGGAATAAATAAGTTCGTAAGGGTTAAAACGGCACTATCCACTATCGGAATTATGGTACGGTATTAGTTGATGCTTTTGTATTTATACAAAAGACACTCGTAGATATATTTACACTACCTGTGAGTATATACATATACCTATCTATATATATGTATATATTAAAGTGAGAAAAGAGATGAAGATCAAGGTGAAGACCTCGTGCATGTTTAACAGTCATTAATCAACATGATGCAGCCCCATCACTATAAATTCCGTTAGACTGCACAAATTGTCCTCTAGTTACATATTACACGTTGTCTACTGGAGCCATCACATCTTCACCGTAACTATTAATTTATAATTCATTTTATTTTACTTTTTTTTTTTTTTTATCGAAATAAAATTTGAAAATTTTTGAAGAAAAAATAATTTAACTCGTTTGATCTCGGATATTTTAAAAGGAAAAAAATAATCAACGTTGATAGATGTTAAACAGAGGTATTCTATGAACATAGATCAAATATTATGTACATACTCCCACTTGCAGTAATAAAAAGAGGTAAAAGTCCGGGAGAATGCATAGCAGGAGATTAATGTCGTACATTTGAAACATTGTTACAATTTAGACTTCCGCTATTTAAATTTATGGCTACTCAATATTGTTTTATTAATAATAGCGAGCATAACAATTGTAATTATGGTTAAATTATTTTTATTATTATTATTATTATTATTATTATTTAAATGTTAAATAGTATTAAAAAAATGACCGTTTAAGGTAAGGTTAAAGGAAGCGTGTCATATATGCGTTAATTATGTAGATAGTGGGTATAGTTAGTTAATAATCGATGTAATTGAATTTAACCATTTATTAAAGGAGCGTACACATGCACGCAATGGGTGTAATATTTGTAATGATAATCGTGAGATAAGCCGTACAGAGATTCAAGTATTAGATAATACTAAATGTGAGAGTATCCATGGGCGATAACGCCGTAATATGCTCCACGGGGTTTGTTAAATTATATTAATAATTGTTAATAATAGTTATTACCTCCTTTTTACGTGGGAATGCTTCAGATTAGGTAACAGTAGCATCTAGATTTTTTTAAGATTACGTTTATTTATGGATGCTTATTTTTAGGTTTTTGTAATGGATGTTTTTTGGGATCTTTTTGGGGAAATTGAGGGTGATTATTAAAAATTTTTTATGGGTCGTAAAGCTTATGCTCTTACAAGTAAAATGATCTATAATAAGTTGATTTTTGTCGTCAAGATGATTTAAAAAATCCTATTTTAAGTTATAAAAGTCGTTTTTTAGCGAAAAATCATGGTTTTTTTAGTTTTTTAGGATCTATTGGAGGAAATAAATTTTTTTTTTAAAAACTACTGGTTCTGTGTCAAAGTAGACATCATAAGGAATAGAATGACATATAATAAGTCCATTTTCACCCACAAAAATAATTTAAAAACGAAGGTTTTAGAATAAAAACAGCCATTTCTGTCAAAATATCGATTTTTCAAAAAGTATCTTCAGTTTTTTAGGATTTTTTCAATGTAAAAAATTTTTTTCGTTAAAATCATTGTTTAGAACTCAAAGTAGACACTCTAACGAGTAAAATGACCTACACAACATCAAGTTTCCATAGCGGGAATAATAAAAAAAAAAATCTCGAAAGTCAGAAGTAATTTAAAAATAATTCTTTCGAAAAGCAAAAATTTCTCTTTAAATCACAAACCTGTGAGTAAAATACAAGAACAGCTTTCTTCCTCGTCTCTTTTCTCGACTATTCAATTCCACGGTCGATCATAAATCATCCTTGGGCATGTATGCATCTACATAGATCTTAAATGTCCGCCGATAAAACGTTTTACGTCGTACCCTAAATATCCTCGATTATCCTCTAGGAAGTGATCCGAGAAAATTGTCCGTGAAAATTGCTTCTTGTTTATTTTAATATTTTCCTACAATTTTAAATTTACATAATTTTATTTATTAGCTCCATTTACCGTAAATTTTATTGTCGTTAATGAAATAATCATCAACAGAGAATAATTTAATAACATTTTAAAATAATAATTAAACTTTTATTTTGTAAAAATAAAAAAAATTAATTTTAGTTGGTCGCGGGTTGAAGGACCGAAAATTGTAGCTCGATGATAAGGGGAGTGCTTTGCCTCACGCCCCCGTAACGGTCAGAACAATTTCCATAATTATCTCACGATGGAATAACCAAACACGGAAGTGATCTTGTGATGTTGTAGATCGCGATAAAACAATTGTTTCTTCTCGAACCTATTTTACTCTACTCTTTACTCTTAACTTTTAACTCTGGGCACTGCTACTGTTGTACCAACTACTTGTTACCTTTATATATACCATTGATCCCAACAGGAACAATTTACATTCATATTTTCATATTCTACATAAATCATAATAAATTAAAAGCATTAAACCTCGGGGTTTTTCGGTCTCAGGGTTACCCAGGGTTAATATCAATTTCTCATCATTTTTTGCCAGTTGATTGTTGGGAAAAATTTTTATTCTAAAAATTTGATAACATTCAAGTTTTATTTAAAACAAATTTTTTTAATACTCAAAAAAATTTTTTTATAAAAAATAAACAAAAATTTTTGACTATAAATAATCAAAAAATTAACTTAGTCCAGATTTTTTTTTTTTTGTAAATTTAGACGTCTAATTAATTTAAAGCCACTAAGATGATTTTTTTAATATTTTGCATCAATATAAAATAATTAAAAAAAAAAATTTTTGATTAAATTTACAAAAAAAAAAAAATCATTGGATTTTTTGACAAAATAAATTCAGTAAAAAATAGTAATTTTTCAATTAAAAAAATTTTTCTAAAAACAAATCCGCGTCCGCCGATTTTTAAGTAGTACAAGCAAAAAAAGTACGGCGACAGTCGAGTCCGTAGCGATCTAACCCGAAGAACTGCGAAGTCTCCCGAAGAGGAGCCGGTTGTCCGGTTGCGCGTTCGGCGCCGATCACTCGAGCTAGTGTCGCGTCAGTCGTCGACCGAACAGGTCACTGGTCTCACTCGGGCGTGAGTAAGACCAACTCGGATCGATCCCCACGGGGGTTTTTTATAATATTTTTTTTTTTTCTCCAACAAAATAACAACAATTAACCTAACAACAATTTGTCAATTATTATCACAAATAAAATTGATTACTAACAATTACAATTGTCGATAAATAATTTGTTTATTTATAGATTGATTAATTAATTAATTAACAAGTGTGTTGTGCATTGGACATTATTAAAGGATAATTTCTCAATCGGTGAGTGATTTAATTTTTCAGTGAATTTTTTAATATTATTTTTATTTATTTTTTTATTATTATTATTGATATTGATATTATTTATGTGAGATACATAAATATAAATAAGGGATGGAATATGAATAACAATATAAATATATATAAAATGAAGTGTGTAAGGCTTCAGTGGATTCTCTGGATGGTTTACGTACTTTTGACATTCGAGACGGTGGTTCAAGGCCGTAGACGTGCGAGGTCCGTGACTTTTATATATATATATATATATATATATATATATATATATATATATATATATATATATATATATATATATTATATAGGTATAGGTATATATGTTCGATGTACGAATAGGTATAGAGTAAGTAAAGTAAGAGCAACAGCCACGGAACGCACAACTTCTTTACTATTCGCGGTCGTTGCTCTAAAATTATAAACTTGTATCCTTCCTTTTTCATATCAGCTTTTGTTTTTTGGAATTTTTTTTTTTTCAAAAATTTGTCTTTGGGTCTTTAAATTAAGCTTTACAAGTAAAATTATCCATAAAAAGTTTACTTTTTTCTTCAGGAACGATTTTTTTAAATAATTTCTTAGATCTGGTTTGCTTTGTCAAAATTCAATTTACAATTGTTGAATTAACAGGGTTTAAAAAATTGTTCTGGGGGTTTATTTTAAAAAAATTGTACGCCATTTTACGCAGAATTTAATAACCTAGAAGGTAAAGTTATTATACTTGAGAAAAAAAAATTATTTCACACTTCAATTGTCAATTAATTGGTGAAAAATTACAAATTGTCATTTTCGGGTGAACTTTGAATGGTCGATTAAAATACTTTCCGTGAGTCAATTGTCAAAAATTATACGCCATTTTACGCAGAATTTAATACTCTAAAAGGTAAAATTATCATACTTGGGGAAAAAAAATTTTTTTCATACTCCAATTGTCGGTTAATTGGTGAAAAATTAAAAATTTCGGTCTAAAAATTCCTCAGAGGTGAGACTTAGAAAGTTTTAAAGTTTCTTAGCTTGAAAAATTAATAATATACATTTACTATATCAATATATAACCCATAATTGCAGAGTGCGTACGTCGAGTAGTCGGCAATAAATAAATACCGAAAAAAAAAAATAGGAATTATTTCTAGCGAAATTAGCTAGACACTAGTAACTATCTCAACGAGCTAGCAATCAATTTCTCTCTAATTATTATTTACTGTCATCCTCGCGGTTTTATTAATTTCGATTACTTCAATATAACCATAAATATATAATCTATGTTATTTATTTTTAAAAATTCACCCAACAGTTTTACAATATACAAAATGTCTAATAAGATTTAATGTCGTTAATTTAATAGAAGAAATATTAATCTAGAATAAATTACTTATTAAAAAGGAAATTAATAAAATTTTATTGGTCATGATGACTGTAATTATGTTATTACTTGCAATTGTAAATAATTTCTCCAATTTTAGGTACGTGATATTATTTTCCGTGTTATCTTATTTATTATTATTATTATTATTATTATTATTATTATTATTATTATTATTGAAAAAAATAATTTTTTTAAAGCTTATGGCAATAGATTAACGATAAATTAGAAGAGTAAAAATTGCAGATTTACTCCCAATTTTTACAATAAAAATAAAAATTCTAATGAAGCAACAATCTAAAACCGGTAATTCAACTAAAAATAGTTATTAATTTGTAGTTCGAGACCGACGAGTCATATCTTCTCGAGGACAATATGTCGCAATAATTAACGGGTTTTAGAGTTTAATTGTCAAGTGAGAATCGTCACGTATTCTCAATAAACCGTGACACGGTGACCGATTAACTCTTTTTCTTTTCACCGAATTTATTCTTTTATTAACACCTTAATTATCGTCATTGTCAGAGTTATTTTTATCCCAGCTTCCAACCCAAATTAGATATCGTAAAAACTAATTTTTTACCGAATGTAGGTCTTTAAATTTTTACAATTAAAAAATTTATTAATAAAATACGAATTTATTATACATTTTTTAAAAAGAAACGGACACGACAGGTTCTGTATCTTCAACATTAATATGTTTATATGTGTGCGGGTATTAGTCACATCTGCCCGACAGACGCTTTGTTATCCTTCAAGCTCCTTTCATATATTTATATACGTGTAATTTTGTTAATAATATATATTATCATTATATAATGTAGCAGATCGTCCAAAAAAATTATTTTATTTTAGAAGAAACCGCAAAAAATATTCAAATTGTTGTGCGGGCTTTACAGGCTGGAAAAAATGTCGGAAAAAAAATTAATAAACATTTTATGGTAATTTTACATTTTATGATTTACGCCTCAACTTTTATTTTTTATGGTGGAACAATTGTTGCCTCAAGTTAAACTTTTACTGCTATGCCCTGTACTGAGTATCACGGTATACAGTTGTAGGTACCCATTTTATGTGTCTGGTTCTGAATGTACTTATACCAGTAAAAGTTAAATATTATACTTTGGCTTTTGTTTTAACGGTTTTAGCTTTTCGGTTTTGCTGCCACTGTTGTTTTTAGCCTTGAAGATGAAATGTTTATGAAAGGGGCTTTTTGATACAAGAAAAAAATATTTTTTTTTTTTCAATGTTTATTTTTAGGAAAAAAAAATTTTTTTCATACTCCAATTGTCGATTAATTAAAAATCGAGATTTTTTCAATTAAATTTTGAATTATTGATTAAAATACTTTTCAGGGATTAATTTCAAAAAATTTATAGACCATTTTATGCAAAATTTAATGATCTAGAAGGTACATTCATCATATTTGAGAAAAAAAAATTTTTACATACTCCAATTGTCGATTAATTGCAAAAAAACGAAAATTAGCGATTCTTTCACTTGATAATAAGTAATTAAAGAAAAATTGTTTCTAAAAAGGAGTCATAAATTTAGGACATTTATATGAAAGTTTGATTATGTACTTAAAAATTTATGAAAAGTAAAGATACGTGTAAGTTACTGTAAATATATTTTATTGTATGTATAAATCGTAAAACAATGAAAATAAATTAGAAGAAGTGTTTATATAAATTTATTTGATAAAAAATAAATCAAGATCAAAGATAAAAACCGACCGTGAATTTTATAATACAGCTTAGCATATAAAATTCAAGGTATCTTAATTTTATCCATAAATTTATCGACGATAAAATTTATTAGGCCATTCTTGGTATTTTTTGTGAATCTACGACCTACGTTTAGCTTTTTTAGTCGTAACCCATTGCACTATTCATTGAATTAATACAAAAACTGACGGCGGCTAAAAGTTTGTAATATGATAGAAAAAAGAGTTAATATTATATGTAATCAGACCACATATTGTTAAGTACCGAGTAGGAAGCCTTAAGGCTGATAATTCGTGGCATTTGTAAATGTTTCAAGTATTAAATCTCTTAAAAGTAAATGCTAGACAGCTGTGAGAAGTGAGAATCCTCATATAGGATATAAGTCGCGCTCACTGCGCATTATTTATACGAGTACATTATTTATAAATAATTACACGTGCCCAAGTATAAGTACCGTTCTTACTGTCTCTAATATATGAATCGTGTCACATGATAAATAGTCCGGTTGAAAAAATAAATTATCTAATTATTAAAGTTACTTTTTAATTTACATCGGAAGGTCTAAAGGTCGGAGGTTTATTTTTAATTACGGTCTGAGTCTATTTAATTATTACCAAGAAAAATAGCTACCCTTTATTCTTCGCCACGGCCTTTGGTAATTTATTCTGATCCGAGTGTAGAGTAATTATATCGAACGGTTCATTTTACCTTTTTTTAAATGCTTCCCACGAGAGTGAGAAATCGAGTGCACTTTCGTATTAACCTTACGATATTTTATTATTTTATATTTTTAATCTTTTATGGAATAATTTATTTCGCGGAATGGGCTATTACTGTTTTTTAGTGACGTTAATATACGATTTTATTCATTTTTCGTTTAATAGTCGAGAAAGTTGCTGATTCATCCGTCATTTTTCAGGCTAACTTTAATTTTATATTTCTGACTTTAACTCCATATGAACTCAAATGGAATTTATTTTAAAGCGACCCAGAGAAAAAATATTTTAATGGTTAATCCCATACTCCAAAAGTTGAAATTTTTGACTTGCTACGATTAATCGACAATTGGAGTATGAAAAAAATTTTTTTTCTCAAATTTGATGACAGGACCTTTTAGATTATTAAATTCTGCGTAAAATGAGCTATAAGTTTTTTTAAATTGACCAATGGAAAGTATTTTTAGCGTTTACTCAAAATATCACCAAAAATTTAATTTTTTTATTAGTTGACAATTAATCGACAATTGGAGTACCAAAAAAATTTTTCTAACATTAGATGACCATTTAACCTTGTAAATTATGAAATTCTAAGCATAATGACTAATAATTTTTACAGAAAACCTTCAAAATTACGTCGCTAAAGACAGAAATAAAAAAGAATTTTTTATAAAACTCGTTGCATTGAATGTGATATAACGAGGAGAGAAAGTAGTTAGTCGTTATAGTTATGTTTCCGCTCTGCTAAATTCAAGGTTAAAGCTAATTGCCAGTGTAACTATTAAAAATAAATATGTCCCATCATTTTTTCACTTTCATCATTTATTACTCTGTTACAAAATTTCTAAGTTAAATTTAATGTCATAAAACGGAAAAAAAAAAAATAATTAATTAGCAGACAGTCTAAAATTTGAAAATAGACCGGCAATTATTGCAAAAGTGAGTCTGCAGTTAATTCAAGAGAGAGTAATAATCGATAACTGGACTAAGTTCTTAAGCGACCCAGTTATTGCGTGTCTTGAATGTTATCTCTCTGGGCATCAGTAGCTATTTGCCATCCTATTTCCACTAACCATTTATATCAACTCCCTATAAACCTTTTCAAATATTTACTAAGGATTTCACGCCATTATTTTATCAACTAGCTTTGTGTTTTTTTTTTTTAAATAAAAATTATTTTTTAAATCTTCTCGATGTAAATCGGTGCATCTAACAATTATTTAAGGTCACGCCAGCAGTTTCTTAACATAAAAATTTATTTTTCCATAGAAAAACAACCTTGGCTGCATTAAAACCCTAACATGGTTAAATTATTAACGCATGTCTGCGCATATGAATGCTCTGTAATTGGTACATACACAGTTGGACTGTAGGATAATAAAATAGTTATTTAAGTACTTAAAAAAACAACAATTGGTTATTTTGTCATGAAAATTACCAAGAGAAAGTCTCGAGTTAATTTATCGTTTAAAAAAAAAATAATAGAGGTTTGAGGGCTCGGTGTAGACATCACGGCTGGTTGGACGCGGAACGCCGAAGAATCCGCAATCTCAGGTGACAACTTTCTTCAAGGTCCAACCTACCGGATGCTCGAGGACGATACAAGTCTGGTATGTATTTTAAACCGTCTATATAATACTATACCTGGAGACTGAGATCGAGACTGGTCCCCCTACCAGCCAAACAGAGGATTCACGAGCGTCAGTCCCACCGGAGCAAAGCGATATTATGGGAAACATCGGATTGAGCATCCTTTCTAAGTAAACCACTGGCTTTATTATCAACTGACAGTTGTAATAGTGCAAATATATATACGAATCCTGCCTACAGGTAGACTTTTTGTGGTTTTTTTGTGCAAAAACATTCAGAGTAAGCAACGGACCTCTTCGCTCCAATTGCAAAATCAATCGATCGAGATATTTTATCTTCCGAACCCTTTATTCAGCCGCAGAGATCCGAATTGGGTCAGACTTGGAGGAAAAAAAGAAATTGGTCTACAGATTTGCGCATAGAGAATCGATTAATCGACAATTGGAGAATAAAAAAATTTTTTTTTGTGAATCTGGCGGTTGTATCTTCTAGATCATTGAATTCTGCGTTAAATAGCCTGTACATTTTTTTAAATCGATCCACGGAAAGGATTTTTATGAGCTACTAATTTTACGAAAAATCGCAATTTTTGCATTTTGACGATTAATCGACAATTGAAGTACCAAAAAAATTTTTTTTCCTTAAAACGTCAGTTGTAGCTTCTAGATTATAGAATTCTGCGTAAAATGACGTGTTACTTTTTCAAAATAGACCGACGGAAAGTATTTTTAATGACTAATCAAAATTCTATCGAAAATGGTAGTTTTTTATAATTTGACAATTAATCGACAATTAGAGTATGAAGAAAATTTTTTTTTCGAAAACTAATGGCTGTATCTTGTAGCTTACACAATTCTGAACAAAATGACACGTATATATCTTAAAATTAACCCACAAAACTTACTTGGGTCGAGATTAATGAAAGAGCAAACCTCAAAAGTGCATAAAAGAAATGGCAGTAAAAAAGTTTTTAAATAAAATTTATTGCATTAAATATGTTGTTACATGGATGTGGGTATATTGAGTAATGATATTGCCTGCTTTCACTGTCGCCTACACAAGTTAAATTCCTATTACCCAGCTACCGGGTGAACTAAATTGTAAACCATCGATCTTACCAGACTGTCTGACCCGCATCTTAAAATACTTAAATCAACTTATCTCTACGGCGTATATAAATATATGCTCTTTATTTCTATTCTTTAATATATAAATATATGTATATTCTCATATATGTTGAGTGACATATTTCAACATTACGTACTTTTGTGCTGCCGATGCCTGACCCCGGTTAACCTTAACAATTTACTTTCAAAAATATATTATTTTTTCCGCTAATGTCTCTCTACTTTCTACTTTATTATTTTTTATAATTAACTCAACGCTTTTTTACTTTCGTAATAAAAAAAAAATAATAATAATCTTAAACACTTTGTTATGTTCATTTGGAGAATACGAATAATTGCAATTTATCGTAATCAAGTGTGTAAATGATTGACGCCGGTGTCAGGGGCAATCGATTTATTCATAAATCGATCAATGTCCATTAGATCCTCTCAACAAGCTGCATTGTATATATATATATATATTGAGGTGTATAGCGTGAATATCCTGATGGAATTGACTTGATGCATGAGTAATTTGTATTCAAGTTATTTTCTCACTATTTTTACTATTATTTCTCATATATATTTTATTATTATTGTTGTTGTTCTTGGTTGTAAAGGCGTTAAAATATTCTGATAAAATTTAAATCATAAATTCCGATCTTTATTTTATCAATTTTATTCATCGGAATCATCTTTATTTTTATTTTATTTAGAATTAAATTTTTTTTTCGTAAGTCTTAATAAAATTTATATTTTATGAGGAATTTATTAATCCATCGGCGCTTCGGATACAAAAATCTCAATGTCAAAATATTTTTATTAACTGTTGGAACATTTTGTGCATAATTTTTCAATTTATAAGACAAAACAGACTATTTTGAAAGAGCAAATTTTTACATTCAAATTGGTGATTAATCCCCATTTTAAAATACTTTTTGTAGGTCAATTTCAAAAAATTTGTAGGCTATTTTACGCAGAATTTAATAATCTGGAAGGTCTAGTTATTAGTTTTGAGGAAAAAAATTTATTTCGTACTCCAATTGTCTATAAATCGGCCAATTATAAAAAATGGGATTTTTGATTAAATTTTGACAAGAGGATAAAAATACTTTCTGTGGGTCGATTTTAAAAAAATTATAGGTCATTTTACGTAGAATTTAATAATCTAAAAGGTACTATTATTATAATTAACAAAAAAAAATTTTTTCATATTCCAATTGTCGATTAATCACCAAAAACTTAAAAATTTGCATTTCTCAACTCTATAAATACTTTATCACCTAAAAAAAAAAATAAAATTAAGGATTCTATGATAGCGAGGGGCTGTCTGACTTGTTCATACGTGTGTTAATTTCTCATGTGTGCTCAAAGTACCCCGAAGCGTAGCAGTACGTCGCGTTTATACGTCGCTGACGGTCGCCCCATGTATGGCAGCTTGTTTTATACTGCTCCGCGTTGCATTGCGATCCGCAGCCTTCTCTCTTCCTCTCGATACCAACTATAACAATAATAACGACAATAACAACAATTATAATATCAATAATAATAATCACAACAATAACTTCCTTCTGCATTTACACCAAAATTTTTCCGTCAAATTTTCCATTTAAAAAAATCAACTAATGGCATTCCATAAGCGCTATCTGCATCTCTCTTTAAGCACACACATATGCATACTTTTTTTTTTTTTTTAGGCGCATGTGCTCAAACGTCTATAAGCGGTTACACGCGTGCGTGCACACCCTGACCTTACTCGGCATATCGGGCGCCTTTCCCTTGATTGCTTGCTTAATTTTTTCAGGCCAGTGTTAACGTACTTGCATTTGCCCTATTATATATGTATATATCTATATATGTAGACATACATGTGTGGAGTGAGTCTCTAATTCAGTATATGCGTGCTACGGGCGTGTCTTATTACGTTGTCGTTTCCGTATGCACACGTATACCCTTTATTTAATGGAGACGCTAAGTAGATTAGACGGATGATTGCAACTTAATTTATTTATATTTATTTATTTATTTATCTACCTCTGATAGTAATATTATTTTTAAATTACCTTATGATTACATGAGAATATTTGTTGTACAATTTTATCATAATCATTATCGTCAAGTATCGTGATTACTTCATATTAAATTAGTTTTTTTATTTATTTATTTTTTTTTTTTTTCGTAGGAGATTAATCGTTTATTAAAGCACTGTGAAGTTGATAATTAATTTAACATTGTAACGTCTTGTGAAATTTAAAATCATTTTTTTAGAGGGAAAAATTTGAAAGAAATTTTTTATTACAATTGTTGATTAATCCCCTTTTTAAAATACTTTATGTGAATCAATTTCAGAAAATTTATAGATCATTTTACGCAGAATTTAATAATCTGAAAGGTCTAGTTATTAGTTTTGAGGAAAAAAATTTTTTTCGTACTCCAATTGTCAAAAAATCGGCCAATCATAAAAAATGCGATTTTTGATTAAATTTTGATAAGAAGATAAAAATACTTTCCGTGGGTCGATTTTGAAAAATTTATAGGTCATTTTACGCGGAATTGAATGATCTAAAAGTGATAGTTGTTACATTAGAGAAAAAAATTTTTCTTGACCCTCCAATTGTCAATTAATCACTAAAAACTTTCAAATTTTCATTTTTCAGCCTTCTAAAAATTCTTCTTACTCCAAAAACCTTTTTTTCTTCTTACTGAAGCAATTAATAGATCGGATTTTTTACCCAAATAGACCGTAAAGACTACGATAAAGAAGACTATCCGGTTTTTTGGTGTCAGGTCAGTTATAATTCGAGGCCAAAGTCATTTTTGCCTCTCAGTCTCAAAAGGTATACTTAACCGGTACAAGTAGATATTAACCCGACACCCTATTATCTCCCTCGCAGCAAATGAGTGTAAATATTAATTTATAAGCCCGAGATAGGAGAAAACTATGCAATATTTTATATACCCTAGATTCGTTGCGCAATGTAATTATTACCAACACTCGATTAAACCGTTTCGTTGCGTCAGTCTTGAGAAATTTATCGGTTTTGTTTATTTATTTATAAGTTTTTAGTCCGCGGTTTGGTCCTTGGACTAAAAACTATCGTTTTTTTTTTTTTTTTTTTTTTTTTTTTTTTTTTTTTTTAGTTTTATTTAAATATTTTAAATGAAAAATACGAGCCATCACTTTTATTTATTACGCTCTGAAGGTGAGTTGCGTAAATATACTCGTGTTTGTTTTCATAAAAACTATTAGTCAAGGAAGTGATAAAAGGTGTTTTGTTTAGATTACCATTGAACTTGATCAATGACCGCTCGAAAATATTTACCGATATTTTATCTTTATGATAATTCAGTCTTAGGTAATTTTTTTTTTTTAAATATTTCGAAATATTTTTTTTTTTTTAATCTTATTGATAAAAATAATCACGAGAAATTTATTTTTATATAAAGTGTAAATCATCGAGATTTACTCTAGGATATAAAATCATAAACGATGTCTCGACCTCGAAAAAACAAACCGTGCAATTATATTCTTTATTATTTATTTAATGAAAAAATGCATGCATTTTTAATAAAAACTTGTCGAGAGTTATAATAATTATAATAACCCGCATGAGTACATTGATCGGTGATAATAGTTTAATTCACAACAGGATGGCATCTCGATGACGCCAGCGACGTTTAAGATATCTCGGGTCCTCGGGCGAATAGAATAAGAAGCTTTTACTCGAGCGGTGTCCTTCGGTAAGGATCGAGTAACAGTAATAGTAAGTAACGCATTTACTCAGCAATTTATACATCCGTTAAAGCCACTACGGCTATGATTAGAATTCTATTTTTAACTTTAACACTTTTATTAGACACTTTTTAATGTTTAGTCATAATTACATCTATTTTATTTTTATTCTGATGATACTTATTATTATTCCAAGTTTTTTTTATCAACAATTGCATTATTTTTCTGTAAAAACATGATTTTTGATTATTAATCGACAATTGGAGTATGAAAAAAATTTTTTTTCCTAAATATGATAACTTTACCTTCTAGTTCATTAAATTCTCTGTAAAATAGCCTACAAATTTTTTTAAATTGACCCATGAAAAGTAATTTTATCGTCAAATCAAAATTAAATAAAAAAATCGCAATTTTCTATAATTTGATAATTGGAGTAAAGAAGAAATTTTTTTTATAATTTTTTGATAATTACTCATAAATAATAATTATTTCCGAAGTCATAAAAGCCTGACAAGTTTCAATAAATTATTTTCTATCGTTAAAACAAAATGAGTTGATAATTAATTAGCATACTAATGAAAAAAATAATTGAGAAAGTTTATTAAAAAGAAAACAACAAGTTTATTGACAAATTAGCATGTGCTACTGACCTAAAACATCTTTTATTGGGCACAACTATTTTCCATTCTTGTTAAATAAAAATCATAACCCATTCTAGAATCTCTACACATGTAAAAATTTTTTTGTTCAACAAAAAAAGTAGCTGTCATTCTTACTATAGACTACTTAAAAAATAATAAATAATATTTAAAGTAACACTGTAGATTATTGTATTGGTAAGAGGTATCAGAAGGGTTTTAGGGTCATGAGTCATCAGGATTAGCAATATAATGAAGATAAATAGTTACTATATAAAATGATAATAAATCATGAGCATTGAAATCAAAATGATTTTCCACACTCATCAATTGTCATTTGCATTTGTAATAGATCTCACATATTTATATATTTATGATTTTATGAAAGTTGTTAACTAACCAGCTAATTTAATATTCTAACGGGTTTAAGTCGCAGCGTTCCAGTAACCTCGAAATTTGATGAATCAACACCTCTAATAATGATTATATTTTTATGTCACAGGGAAATTTAATTCGCTCTCACGGATTATTAATTTTTTGTTATGCTTCATTTGAATTTTCAGATAAATTATTCATGCGATACTATTTTATAATATACCAAGTGTTTCATAAATTTGTTTGTTTGGATCTTTAAGGAATATGAATTAATTAAAGTAGAAACCTGTTATTAGCGTCTATTTGTTGGATAATCAATTAAGAATGCCTGGACAAAGATTTTTTTTTTTCGGTACGCTGATTAATTGTCAAATAATAATAAATTGCGAATTTTTTTTTTTTTTTGAGTTTTTATTGTGCGATAAAAATAATTACTATGGGTCAATTTTGATAAACTTATAGGTCATTTTACGCAGAATTTAATAATCTAGAAGGCACAATAATTATATTTAATAAAAAAAATTTTTTTCATACTCCAATTGTCGATTAATTGTCAAAAAAAATCAAAAGTAGAAATTCTTGACACAATTTCCAGCTTTTTAAAGTAATAAAAAATATAATTATCGACTTTTCAAGAAAAGTGAGGTTTTAATTTAAATAATAAATGGAGAATAAAATGAATTGATGGTTAGTGGGGCTAATTTCCAAAAGAAATGCTCGGATAAAAATGACGCTAAACACGCAGGACAAACTTTATAAAACTCGACATTCTTGCACGCATCGCATTCACGGTCTCGGTAGTCAACACGCGTGATCTCGCGTTAATTTATAGCCAACTAAAAGCTCCAAGATAACATAACTTCCTCCCTAATAAAAGATTTTATTTAAGTTAACGCCTAAATATACTTCACCATCATTTTTGACAGTGACCCAATTTTTAATCTCGAATCATTAAATTTCTTTATTAAAATAAATTTTAATTTTATAACTCAACACTCTTATAACCTTCTCACCTATTCTAAAAAAAAAAAAAAAAATAAAAACCGCGGAAGTGTTTTTATGACTCTCTTTTATGCATCAGTTATCATCATGCGCAATCTTAATATGTCAGTGCGGCAAGCACACGCCTATATTAAACCGAGAAGAATATATTCCAACAAAAGTGTCGGCTCACACTCACACACAAAGTTAAACACACACGTGCACACAAAGACACGCAAATAACAAATGCAAACTCGTTCAAGACACTGACTTTCCATTTCCTCGAGTCGAGCAGACAGATTTATTGGACGGTGCCCTCTGACATAACCTCCAACAACAGAATCGCGTCTCTCTCAACTCCTTTTACTCGGCTATTATCTCACTTACATTCGCTGCAATCTATAGCATTTCCGCGAGGCAACCATGACCCCCGTCTACGTCACGCTCATTTCCATTCTCACTCTTATTATTCTTATTTTTCACTCTACACCTCTAAGAAATTTTATTTCACTTTAATATCTTCATACAATCCTCAGAAAACTCCTTCCAGCTCATCCTTGCAAAAAAAAAAAATTTTCCGCGCTTAAAAAAAAAAAAATAATTAGTCAAATAAAAAAAATTTCAATTTTTTTCTAAAAGTTCAACCCTTAAAACTTCAAAAAAAATTTTTCCAATTTTTTTCCTCCATTATTCAAGCCAAAAATCAAAATCAAAACCCTGAAGTGAACAAAGCTTTGAACTGAAAAATCTTATGGAAATACGAAGTACGCGGTTCGAGTCTCGGTCGAGATATAATTTTTTTTTCTTTTTTTTTTTAATATAAAAAGCAGTCGCTTGGAATGTGTATCGAGTGTATGCCAGTAGATCGTCCTCAGGGATGCAATAAAAATAATTAAACAAAGAAAAAGGTGGCGTCTGTTACGCTCGAGGTCAGACAAATTAATTAAATAAGATAAATATTTCTAGGAATCAATACTTTGTTATTTCTGTGATAAATATATATTTGTATTTGATATTTATATGTATGATTAAAGTAACCAGTGTCGTAGAGGTGCGGCCATGTATAGGGCGCAGCCCTAATAATCAACTCGCCGGGGAGCTTTCGCATCTTTATAATATGAAATGCATTTCCTTATATACACACCCTAGGGGATCCAAGGCGTGGTTTAACAACACTAATTTTACGAGAGACATTTATTTACATGTTTATTGATTTTTTAGAAAACTCAGAAATTTCTTTTTCTTTTTTTTTTTTTTTTTTTTTTTTTTTATTTATTATTACTTCACTTGTGTAGAATCCCAGAAATTTTTTTATTTTTTTCACTTCATTACTTCCGTCAGAAAATGAAAGTGAAAATCTGAGGCGAAGATTAATTGCGTGATTATTAAAAGTTGCGCTTGAAAATCTGAGGGACTGAGTTCGATCCCCGGTCAGAATTTTTTTTTTTTTTTTTTTTTTTTTTAGAATAATTTTCTAAAAATAATCGAGAAAACAATACTAATGAAATAAATGTGTAGAATAATTTTGAAGCGATGCGTTATTCATCGATTAATCAGCTCTTAGTACCACCGCGCCTTGCTATCGATAATTATGATAATCATTCGTTAATTAATAGATACTTCCTCTCGCACGTACCACTGCCGTGGATTAATTGCGGATAAATATCGACAAGATGTTTAAGCCACGCGAGGGTCATATCTATAATAAAAAAAAATCGCTAACAATAATTAATATTATTTTTATCTAGGGAATAAATATTTATTTTTTATTGCGACTGATTACTCGGAAGAAATATTCAAATAAAATTTTATAAATTTATGTATTACGAATCGTGTATTAAGATAAAGATTAAAAGTAAATTGCCTGTCTTGATTAACTGATTAAACATTGATACGCGGTGCCTTTTATATTATTTCTAGCTTTAATAAATCAATGTCGCGTTTATTTAACAATTAGTTTTCATTTATTTTATTATTTTATTACCAATTTAATTTAAATAGACATTAATTATTTCAGATGATTAATTATCTATTTATCACTCTTACTTGTTATACTTAATATATTACCTTAACTTATAAAATGTTTATTAAAAAAAAAAAAAAAAAAAAAAAAAAATTAAGCCAAGATTCGAACCCTGAACCTCATAATTTTAAGAATTCGAATAACAACTATGATTTTTATTCACCTCAGACTTTTAATTTCATTTTTCAACCAGAATATTGGAGGAAAATATATCAAAAAAATTTTTTTGGATTCTACTCGAGTGAACTTTTGAAAAAAATTTTAATAATAAAAAAAAATTATTTTTTTGTTGTGTTATAATAATCTCCAGTTGTGAAAACAGTCTGGGATAATTTATTATTCCGTTTAGTTTTTTTTAGTCGGTAGAGCGATCGTAAATATAAAAGAACTTGTATGTACTTAGTATCTTTGAGATAATTTTGTGGCCCGATTTCTCGTCCGATATACACACACGATGCATAAATGTAACCATCGAGAATGTGTAATATGCACACATACATCCGACGGGGGGTCGCCTGATCTTTACTGCTGCGATGAAAACATCATAATTTCTCGAACCCGCGTCCTGCCGATACTTGAACGAGTTTGAGTAACTCCCTTATACTTATACTTATCTCGGATTACCATGAGTGGTGGTGGTGCTGGTTAGTAACTGGTACAATTGCGATGCAGAGTACATGCTCTTACAAAACAGTAAAGTTTAAGGGCCAGTTTCTTCTCGAGCAAAGAGAGTAAGAGGGTAAGAAGAACTCTTACTTGACTGTAGTAGAAATAACGCCCCCGGTATCCCGCGGATAATTGCAAGTTGGTTGCAACCTCGAGAGCTAAATCGACGCGTCCAAAGGTCGACACGATCTTTATACTCGTTGATATATAGCTCTGGTAACCACCGAGACAATTCACGACTTTTCTTCTACCTTTTTATTAACATTTTTAAATACCTACTTTTTTAATTCCACCGCAACTCGATGCATACTCGTAATAAGAAAATAAACAAAAAGGTGTCAGTGTACGGGACCTTGATTCACGGCTCAAGGCCGAGGGACTACTCGGTCTAAGGACCAGTCAATTACCGTTTAGTTGTCAACTATGCATTTTTTTTTACTCTGGAGAGCGTAATTAGTGCTTTTGATGCGAAAAAGGAAAAAAAAAAATGTTATTTTTTAGTGAGTCGAAAAGTTCAAAGACTGGAGAAATTTTTGAAAATTTATACGCCATTTTACGCAGAATTTAATAGTCTACAAGGTACAATCGTTATATGTGAGAAAAAAAATTTATTTCATACTCCAATTGTCGATTAATTTGTGAAAAATTACAAATTGCTATTTTTTGGGTGAATTTTGGATGGTCGATAAAAATAGTTTCCGTGAGTCAAATGTCAAAAATTATACGCCATTTTACGCAGAATCTAATACCCTAGAACGTATAATTATCATACTTGAGAAAAAAAATTTTTTTCATACTCCAATTGTCGATTAATTGTCAAATTATAGAAAAATACAATTTTTAATGATTTTTTCCAAATCTTATATTTTTGAAATAAATTTCCTACCTATTGATATACGAATGCTCGAAAAAAATAACAAGTAGTCAATAAATAGATGATTTACAAAATAGGTATTTTATTGGTTCGTATTAAAAAGTGTGAGCTATTAAAGTTGATAAGAATAAATAAATAAAGAATAAATATGAGGGTGTAAATGTATGACTATCAGCGTTTCGGATCTCGGATATATTGAAGTAGTTTTCTTATCGACTATCCACTATCCAATATCCAATATACGTATAGTATAATAGTAGATAGATACTGGGGGATATATATATATATATATATATATATATATATATATATATATATATATATATATATATATGTGTATAAACCCCCATTGTTTGTCTGTAAAATATATCGAGCTTAGATCATTATCGTACAAGTGAGGCCTTGTCCCTGGCGCACAACTACAAGAGTACTTTTCTCCTAGTGTATTGATACCAGCACTATTATTCTATATATACAGGGCGCTAATACTCACCAGAACAGTACTGAACAGAAAATACGCGAAACCGCTCTACTCGGTTAAAACATCCGACAAATTGCGTGCACCAACCACCATTCCCTCTTAAACTTTTCATTTTTTTTCTTATACACTTTCTGCCTTTACCTTTACCTTTATCTCTTTACCTTTTTTTGGTATTACTCTTTATCTGCTCCAGACTCCAGACGCTGGAACACCGTCTTCAGGAATTATTTTATTTTATAACAAAACACTTTCAAAGACTAATAATATTCAGTGTTTAGAATCACTATTTTCAATAAATTTATGAAATAAATTTTTTTTCATAAATCTGATAAATATACCTTCTAGATTATTAAATTCTGCACAAAATGGTCTATAAATTTTTTGAAATTGACTTGCGGAAAGTATTTTTATCGCTTATTCAAAGTTTAATCTAAAGTTAAAAATCTAAAAGTGATTTAATTTCTCCTAACCCTAGACAACAAAACCAATCCAAGTTGAATAGCTTAAAAGTTATCGCGGTTTAGACACAAAAGACCGTGTAACTTGATCCGTTCAAAGTTCGTTCACGCGTCGCTGCTTTCTTGCAAATAAAATCAGAGACAATAGATCCGATAAAATAATAATAACAACAATTATCATTATTGTTGTTGTTATTAAGCGAGCCGATAGAATGACTGGAAAGGCTGATTAAGTAACTGGCACGTGAATAATAATCGTATGTCCTGATGTGTCACGCAATTACAAACAAAGCTTGTCATGATTTATGCAGAACACTGTTTTATTTATTATTAACTATTTTTAATTCTATTTTGCGGTCCGAATTCTTGCTTTTATTTATAAACCCTTTTACGTTTAGTTGTAATTATGGTAAAAGGCTAAGTTTCCATTTACGCAATTCAGTTAATTATTCTTCTGCATTGCGGGATAATTATTATCTTCCGTAATTGTTTTTTTGAAATATTTAAGAAATTAATTAAACAAATTTCAGCAATGCAATCTAATTCAATTAATGACATGTGAATAACGGTTTTATTTTTTTTTTTTTTTTTCTGTTACAGAAACACTGGACCGGGCTGACCGACGGTAAGTTTTTAACCAGTCATTTGAAGGCAATTAAAAAAAAATAATTTTAAAACGGGCCGTAAACCCTAGGGCGTATTTGTTTTTACGTCACGTCTATTATTATTATAATCATGGTTGGGGAAAAAAAAAAATCAAATAGTGAATAATGGAAAACGAGGGTCCGTTCCTTGACCCTCGGTAGAGTACCAGCCGTGAAAAAATGAGTAGAATAAATAATAAATAAATAAGAAAATGTGTACGGGCTTGTTATCAATTAAGGCGCGGGCGAGTATCACGTCCGCTTGGCAAAATTGAATTTATCTCCAACGGTTTTGTCTTATTTGTTGTGACTTTATAACGGTATGACACACAACACGTCTTTTATTATCTCGTATTTTATTTCCGTTAAAACATTTTGTTTTATTTCATTAAACTTTGGTCGTTTTTTTTTTTTTTTTTCAATCGAATTTTAGTTGGGAAAATTTTAAACGGGATTTTTTTATAGTTACACCGCGCGAATATTGACTTAATGCATGTAACTTTTTATCTTTTTGTGTCTACTAGGTAACACTGTCGATAAACTTCACTAATTATTTCATTTCATACAAAAAAATCCCAAAAAACGGAAGTTAAAATCTCGAATTCCCTAATTTAGACCCTAAATTACGAGTTTTGGTTTTCAAATAATTTTTTAAGGGGGATCACTCTATCAAATCGAGACTTATTATATGTCAATTTACTCGTAAAAATATCTACTTTTTTGTGATGTCATTCAAAATAATAATAAACCTCATTGAACCCAAAAAAATCCTAAAAAACCGAAATTATATCTGTCAGAAGGAAATCGAGTAGTTCAAATTTTGAATTATTTTTATTGTAAGCTTCCGGTAATCGAATCTACTATCATTATACCTCATTCTCTTCGTCTTGGAGCCTACTTTCAGGTAATTTTAATAAAAAAATCAAAAAACCCGGATTTCCCAAAAAAAATCTCAAAATAAAGAAAAAAAACAGCTGAGTTTAGCAGCAAGTGGGTCTTTAGTTGAAAAAAAAAAAAGTAGTATCGCTGTCTCTGTTCACGGAATTTGCCGTGTTGTGTTCTCTATTACCGGTCTAGCCTGTACCTGCCCACTAAACAAATCTCTGGCTATTACTTGCTCGACGTTATAACCGAACAGAGTGTAGTATTTGAGCTTGACGATGCCAGAGACTTGAGTCGAGAGTCGAGAGTCAAAAGACCCTAGACATATCTACTGTATCCAGTGTCCTGTTCTCGTCTACCTGGTACCTGGCGTCTCTGTTGCTCTTATTCGTATGCAGGAACAGGCCGTGTAGTGGATGAATATAATGGTCGACGTGGACGTGGATTGACCCTTGCGGTACTCCCACTAGTGTTGTCTTCGCCCATACTATCCTACTCCACACAGATATATATGTGTGTATAAGATTCACAACGCCTCTCTATAGTTAACTCTCTCACCCGGGCCACGTCGGGGTCATATTCTCATCGGCATCGATGCACATGCCGCCGCATAACAACAGCAATAGCAACGTGCTGAGAGAAGATACAAGAAACCTCTAGGATACTTAAGTAGTAGACCCAACGCCCGAAACCATTTCTATTATTTTTTTATTCTCATGACCTTAAGTGTCATCCTTTGTACCTTTTTTCATTGAAAAACCGATCTTTTAAATCCGACTTCGATTCCACCGACCTTCACGCTGCTAATGAATATTTAAATCTCTTTTTTATACTTTATTGAATCTGATAAAATACCGAGTTTTTAATTATTTTTTTCGAGTCCTTCTCAGAGGAAAAAAATTATTCTTTTGTACATCATTTTGTTCCTTGGAATGTCTACTTTTAGGTACAGCCATTTATTTTTGTGAAAAAAATTTTATTCATTGAAAAAATCCCGAAAAAGAAAAGTATCACATTAAATTCAATTTAAATTCTATCGAAAAAATAATTTTTATTTATGTTTTATTAGAAGGAGAGTCTTGCTATGAATATTAAAAAAAAAATGTCGACATTTTATTTTGCATTGATAGATTTCCATGAGTACTTTCTTCCAACCGGTACCTATGCTATCAAAGAATGGTCAGTGGCTCGAATCCGACCGGATCTGCCTGTCGGTTCGAAACATCACGTCACAAAACCTATTTGCCCGTGGGATCAACTGGAAAAAACTTACCAGAATTATTACAACAGAAAGTACCAAATATATGGGGTAGAATGGTCAGCGGGAACCATTTCATTGGAAGAGACTCGCCAATATTTGACGGATTTCCTCAGCAACGCCGCGATAGTTTACACCCGATCAGTCCAAAAAATAAATATACTAACCAAATTTCTAGACGTACAATTACAAGTCAGACCAGTAGACATTGATCCAGAGCTATGCCCGAAAGCTCGATCCGTCGTTGATTGCCAATTCCACAATATTTTATTCTCCAATTATTGCACTAAAGAAACCGTCAGCCAAATGTACCGTTGTTTGAAATCCCAAGTTAATTCATTGCAAGGTGAATCTAGTAAATCATTAAAGCGACGATTGAATAGCGATGATTGATCAATTTAAAAATTTTGTTATTTTTTTACGTTATATTAGACAAAAAAAATGAATAAATAATTTTTCTGCAAAAAAAATTGCTTTCTAAAAACAATATAGCGAATTTTATTTGTTTAAAAAAAAAAAGGTTTTATTAATTTTAACAATAGTATGCAGAGATATTTATTTTTAAAGGTTGAAGAAGACCGGAATTGATTCGCAGAAGCAATTTCTCTAAAATAATTACATACCGTCCTAGGCCGTTTCTTAAGGCCGTTTCTTTCTATAGAATAAAAAAAATACAAAATTATATGGAGAAAGGAAATTATTTTTACGAAATTACGATTGTAATAATAGAACTGGAATAATAGAAAAAAATCACAACCAACATATTTTCGTTTTTTTATGATTTTTTCGGGTAAATAAATTTTTGTTTTGCTAATTATTAGTTTGGGAAGAAAGTAGAAGTCCTGGGGAACAAAACGACCTAGGGTAAGTCTAATTTTATTGAGGCGAATAGTGGTAAAAAATTGTGAAAGTCTAAAAAGTTTGCTGATTTCATTTTTAGGAAGTAACTTTGGTTTTTTGGGATTTTTTTGATCAAATAAATTTTTTTGGGTAAAATCAATGTCTGTATCTTAAAGTAAATACTTTAACAAATAAAATAAGCTATCACAAGTTTATATTCAACCAATAGAACACTACGAAAAAAATGTTTGAAATTCCTTTAATTCATTTATTTACTCGAAACGAGTTAAATATTCCGTAGGTGGTAAATTGTCAAGATAAAAATAAATAAATACATTCGATTATATATTTTAAAAACACTCAAACTCGTTTAGCTCGAGTATAATTTGTCTTGCTTCAAAAACCGGATTGATAAAAAATTTCAGCTGGCTACCCATCTTGTAGGTTCCAAAATATTTTTATCCAAGATAAGGCTGTTGAATTCGCCTTCACCTAACTTATACCCGACACTTCATATGTCAGCAGATAAGCGATTAATGATTAACATTTTTTTGTGAAAATAAAAATGTTTTCTTACTCGAAATAATAAAATTTCATTCTTCAATATTTGACCGAGAATTTTGAATTTAAAGTTGAAAAGAAAATATTTTTTAACTTATTAATAATAATAATAATAATAATAATAATAATAATAATAATAATAATAATAATAATAAAAGATGAGTAGTGTCAGTTGTATTATTAGTAACGGACACGTATAAATAAAGTAAAGAATTCCAAAGTGTCTTTACATTATGTTATTACATCTAGTCGTTGAGTTGAATAGTGTTGTGTAGTGTAGGATAGTCTTAACTCTTGAGTCGGATTATTACACACGCAGTGTCAGAGTTCGAATCTTCAGGGCGTGTACTTTTAACAGTAAAAAATTTTTTTTATTCAATGTAAATAAAAATTTCATGAAATAATAATAGTTATTAAGTAACGGGTTTAAGGTCACCAATGTTATTTATTTAATTTTTTTTTTTTTTTTTCATCATTACTAATTATAATTACTGTGATAGGTAATTGAAATAAATTACTGTGTTTATCTCAACTATCAAGTATACAAATGATTTTTTTTCTGATTCGATAAAAAATTTTTTTAAATGAAAAAACAAATTTTTTTCAACAATCGAAACCCGTTAAATATTTTTTTGCACAGCCAATATTTTTTATTCGTACCGATAATAATCAAAAGTCGCTAGAAAAAGGTCTAATAATAATAACAGGAGTTAATAATAGAAACTTAAGCTCCCATGAATGGATAATATAAGTATTCGACCAAAGTAAGAATAAGAATAAGAATAAGAAGAAGAAGAAGAAGAAGCATATCATAGAAAATTCCATTGTAATCTTCATGATAGTCCTGAGAGCTCAGTCGGTGGGCATTGTGCCTTAGATTACATAGAATCTATCGTTTATTATAGTCCTCTATTCGACTGAATAGATAGATAAATAGCTGGTTATGTTGTATATCTACAATATTGTATATTATCCAACAATGAGACTAATAATAATAAAATAACAAGACGGGAGTTTATATGAAATGAATTAACCCATAGAGCTAACTACTGAATTGAGAAGTCTCTGAGGGTGAGTTATTCTTTATAAAAATCATTTTAAATAGATAACTGTTGATCATTCATGTTATTGCTTTCTAAGAAAGGTTTCCCACCTTCAAATAAAATTAATATTCTAACAATGTAAAAAAAATTATGAGAAACGTGCGAGCAAACTACGATTTTATCAGCCATTTCAAATTTTTTTCAATTTTATTATTTTCAATTATTTTTTCAATCCACTTACTGTCGAGTAATAGTGACTTATTATGGCTCATTTTCTTCGTATTGATGTCTAGTTTAAGATAGTTTGAGTCAAATTAACCAAATAATTGATAGTCATAGAAAAAATCCTAAAAAACTACAGAAACTACCAAAAACAGCTGTTTCTGTAGTTTCAGACTGTGACTGAAAATCTTGGTATCAAATGTAAAATTTCTAGAAATCATTGGTCAGTGACCTTCAGTATATCCCTAGAAATAATTGTACCAATGATTACATAAATCTGAAATTTGAAACCCCGAAAAAATCCCATTTTAAATGAATTTACTAGGAAAATCTGACCAACTACCGTATTAAGAAGTCTCTGAGCTAAAATATCTAACTGTTGATGATTAAACGTATGATTGCTAATTTCTTACAATAGTTTATGGTTGATTCGGTAGATTAAGCATGCCAGAATAAAAGTCCCCAGAGATGAAGAAGGCCAGGTAAGATGGCGATAGCCCTCACACGCTGCAGGCTAAAGTTATAGAGATAGGCTTATAAACCACCCGGACACTAGTTTCTCTCTATTTTATATCTCCTGATACTTTATACGTATATGTACTTATATTAGTATTAGTTGAGAGGTATAAGGACACACTGGATAAACTTTATGACGCTCGCGTGCATTACGGAACTTTATCTACTATTTGATGTCATCGCGGTTTGCTCAAAAAATTTACTTTTTTTCAGGTAGAAATATACATACGTTTTTTTTTCCTCTAACTTTTGCAATGTAACTGTTGTTTTTACAACTTTTTTTTCTTAATAGTTATTTTTGTTCAATAAACTGTTCGTTTCAGCTTTGAGTAGACAATTTTACAAGTAAAATAACTTGGGAGAAGTTTTTTTTAGAAATAATTTAAGTTCAAAAAGTCAATTTAACTAAAAACAAGCATACTCTCTGAAAGTTACTTTTATTTTTTAGGATTTTTTTCATGAAAACAAGTATCAATTTGAAAATAACTGGCTATACCTTAAAGAAGACATCTCAACGAACAAAATGATCTATAACAATTTAATTTTCGACCACTGGAAGCCAAAAAAAATCCTCCGTAAAAATCAAGTATTTAAATTCGCTCAATCTAAGGATAGTATCAACTTGTTTTAGGATTTTTTCAACGAAAGCAAACAGGTAGATCTTAAAACTTGATATCACGTCACAGAATACATTCTAACGAATAGATCAAGGCATAAAAGTTAGAGATTCGACCACGAGATCCTAAAAAAAATCCCATTCTCCCTGTAACACAAAATGAAGATGGACTTGTTGACATTTGCGGTTGGGAAATAGTACCTTGCGATCGTTAGTAAGTTGGCACTAGGTTACATCGACAAATAAATATAAAAATCGAAAGATCATTTGCTATATTAGAATTCTAACGCAATAACGGGGGTATAGATCATTGCGTTAAAACGTTCAATAGTCATTTAGCTGCAAATACCAGGGAGCAAGTATCATACTAACATTTAAATGCCAGTACCCGGGCCATCTCAATGTTTGTTTATATGCAGATAAACAAATGAACGATAAATAAATGAAATAAAATTGAAAGAATGGATTTTGAGTTGGGCACTCGGCATGGAGATCTAGGATATGTCTTTGTCTCAGTCTTAAATATTCTCTCATCGCATCTTATATATATTTATAGCGTAGTGTCTTGTTGTCATGCTTATTTTCCCTTTTACGACGACGACAGGCTCTCACTTTTGTTATACGTACAGGACAACGAACACGCTCCTCAAGGGGATGGCTATATTTATTACGTTATTTTACGCTCGGTAGCGCACGCCAGTGGATTCTCTCTCTCTCTCTCTCTCTCTCTCTCTCTCTCTCTCTCTCTCTCTCTCTCTCTCTCTCTCTCTCTCTCTCTCTCTTTCTCTCTCAGTCAGCTCTTTCGCTCTTCCACGGATCTTTCTTCATGTAACGAGCTACCTCATGTTGTATATAAACTTTACCTTATCATCTTTTATTCCCCATTTTTTTATTTTTTTAACTTTTATCTTTTTTGTCGTCCGCAAGTCTCATCCTTATTATTCTTCGTCTTCCCTTACCATCATTTTCTCGTCCTTATACCTATTATAAGTACGTCATATCCTTCATTTATTATCTACTAAAGTATTTATTCATTCACTTAAGTCCTCCCAACAATTACTTTTTTGTTTATGCTTTTTATAATAATTTATAGGAAAATTGTCGTACTTTCGAAAAATTGCTTCAGTAATTGATAGCTCATTTTCTCTTTTAAAAGGTGTACTTTAATACATATTTTATTCATTATGTTAAACTATTTTATCATATTAAATCTCGAGAACTCAATTACATTATTTCGCCGAAATTTTCGTTATTGTTTTTCAGGATTTTTTCTATGTTCTTATAAACGAAACTTCAATTGTTATAGCTCATTTTCTTCGTAAGAGTATCTACTTTAAGGTACATTCATTGATTTTAATCAAAAAAATTTTTAACATCCAAAAAATCTTAAAAAACAAAAGTAACTTTTGAAGAATTCCAAATTTAATCGAAAATGAGGATTTTAGATTTTCAATATTTTTTTTTTTAATGTTCCCAAGGTCAAAAGTAAACTTATTATAGCTCATTCTGTTTGTTAAAGTATCTCCTTTAAGGTGTATTTATTGATTTTAATCAAAAAAATTTTTATCATCCAAAAAATCTTAAAAAACAAAAGTAACTTTTGAAAAATTCCAAATTTAATCAAAAATGAGGATTTTAGATTTTCAATATTTTTTTTTTTTAATGGTCCCAAGATCAAAAGTAAACTTATTATAGCTCATTCTGTTCGTTAAAGTATCTCCTTTAAAGTGTATTCATTGATTTTAATCAAAAAAATTTTTATCATCAAAAAAATCCTAAAAAACAAAAGTAACTTTTGAAGAATTCCAAATTTAATAAAAAATGAGGACTTTAGATTTTCAATAATTTTTTTTTAAATGTTCCCAAGGTCAAAAGTAAACTTATTATAGCTTATTTTCTTTGTAGAAGTATTTAGTTTAAGATAAAATCAACAATTATTGAATCAATGCCAATTTTCCCAAAAAAAATCTTAAAAAAGTAAAAAGCACCGTAGGTCAATAATGACTAAAATAAAATAATTATAAAAAAGGATGAAGCTATTTCCTTAAAAGCATCAGTAGGAAGATAACTGGGGAGTTTAACAGGAATCTGACCTCTGGATCCCCGAAAAAATTCCATTTAAAATAAATCACAAGCATAATAAAGACTGAGATGTTTGTGAAAAGGCGATCAGCCCGTACGATCTCGTGTAGTGTCAAGCCTAGCTCTGGCAAACGTTGATTCCCGTACATGGATAGGCATTCTAGTTAGGATTTACACACTAATGCACACATAGACAACATAGACATTTATAAGGGTACCAAAGGAAGTGAAGTTCACTAACGTGCTAAGTTGACTATATATCTATCCTTACAGGCCTTACGGACGCCAGGCGTCGGTTGGCTCGTCCCGATGCCGCATCTAACGGTAGCCACTGGACTTTGTATGCGCAATCTTGCCATTACTTTTGTCTCTTTCTTTTTTCTCTCTCTTATATATATATATATATATATATATATATATATATATATATATATATATATATATATATATATATATATATATATATATATATATATATATATATATATAAATATCCAGCAGCAGCAGTAGCAGTAGTAACAGCAGCAGCATATCTAACAGTCTTCTGTCGGACAGGAAACGCCATGGAATACCTAACATTACAAGCTACTAGCATTGTTACGCCGCCTTAGGATGTTGCGCCTCTTGTCATTTGGCGTAAAAGCATGACCAAGAATTATCTAAGAACATTTTAATAACTACTTACTTGTTACTTATTTGTTCATCCAATCACTTGTCATTTCATCTACTGGTAACTAGCATTTCATACTTTTAATCATTTTTTTTTGTACTTTCCCTGGTCAAAAATAAACTTGTTATGGCTCATATTACCCCTTGTGATGTCTACTTCGATGTTCAAGAATTAATTTTAATAAAAAAAATTTTTTTCATTGAAAAAATTCCGAAAAACTGAAGTTACGCTCAAAAATCATCAAATTTCGATAAAAATGACACTTGTTGATATTCAATAATTTTTTTCTTGGTGATCGCGCAATCTAAACTTAATTTATTATACATAAAATTACTCGCCAAAATGTTCTCTACAAAATAAAATTTCGAGATTTTGAAAAAAAAATTTTTTTCACCAAAAAAATCCCAAAAAACTAGTCAGTGATCTGAAAACTAGGGAACTCGGCTAATTGGTCATAAAAAGTACTATGTAATTAAATATTGTAAAACGTCGTAAGATTAATCATGATTACAGTAAGAACATAAAGAAAGAATAAAAAAATAAAATAACGATACATCAGAAGTTAAATGAGCGTAGCAAATAAATTTAATTAGTAGTATAATATTTAGAGTGGTTACGGGTCGTAGTAGAGCATCGTTACTTGAGGGGTTTTATTGTTACATATACAATTTTAAATGCAAGTATGTATGTAGAAGTAGGTATTGTTGCTAAAGTGTTAGATCTTTTAAGAGACTAGTGTATCGGAGAGGAAAAGGCGGTACCTAAGGCAATTAGCGCATTATTTTTCCGTCGAGACGGTAGGCGCCATCGGCGTGAAGATCCAAATGATAGTTCTCTTTCAAAAATGCTCGGCCACGCGGTGAAAGAAGTTAGAAATTAATCCAGCCTTTACCATTATTATTCTTGTATTATGTGTGTTAAATTGCTAAGAATTCGCGGTTGAGGTCATTACCACACGCACTTTGCTACTTTTCTTTTATATCATTTTTATACGCTTCTCCAAGAGGAAATTCATTTGTACTGGCTTCTTCTCTTTGTAACACTTTGTTCTTTACTCTAGTAAAAATTAAAATCATTAAAATTAATATTTTCCCCAAAAAAATCCTAAAAAACGCCGAATTTTTTCAAAAAACGGCTTTTTTGACCAAATTACCCCAAAATCACCCACCAAAGAACTTTTTTCCAGAAATCATTGATCCGTTACCTCCAGTACACCCCTCAGAAGGTTCCTACTCAAGCAACAGCGAATCTGAATGCTAAAACCCCAAAAAAATCCCAATTAAAAAAGGAAAATGAATCGCTTTGATGGAAAAAATGGTCATTTATTAATCTTGCTCGCTGTATATAATAAGCAATGATTTGTACTCGATTCTAAAACAACATTTGTTAAGTTAGTTACGGTACTACGTTTCTAGTCGTCTATAGATCTCTTCGTAGAATCCGGCTTACGTTCCAAGATCCTGTTCGCGTCGTTTCGTGTCACCGCGACTAGTATCGCTCCTCGTTAATGCTCTCACTCATTCTATTTCTATTCCCTTTCTATCCAATAGCTGACTATTTTATCATTATTTTTATTTTTATCCCCAGTGTTATTTATTCTCTCATACTCTTCATTAATTTCCGACTAACGATCTAGACTATCTTTTATCCTTTAATTTAAACTTTAATCCGCTAACATAATCATAATCAAAATGATTATTATAATTATAATTGCGAGGATTTATCCGATAAATAAAATTAAAGTATGAATTAAAAAAAAAAAAAAATTGGTTTTATTTACCGATTACGATCTACTGAACCAGAATTTCTGGTTCCGCGACATTATTATTTCCGGATACATCTGGATTATCATCTCGAGTTTTCGAAATCGATGAACATGGAAAGGAGAGTAGATACTTTGTTGCAGATCGAATCCACATTGATCGAGCACTCCTACATATATATTGATCTAGTTCTTCCACTCACGATTTATATTTATATATGTCGATGATTTTCTTGGCCTTCTCCTCGAGAACTGAAGGTATAAATTATTAACACGATGACAGAGGGTGCTCCCGCCCTCATAGAAATGTCTCGTGATACTTTCAAATAAAACATTATATGGTATTTTTAGTTATTGTTTTTATTTCTTACGAAAGGTACGTCCTAACAATTTATTTTAACCGTAGGCAATGACTGTAAATCAATGGATTTGGCAGCTAAATAAAAATCTTTAATTATTCTGTCAATCGCGGCACAAGAAATTGCTAAAATACTTTTTTATTGAGCCTTGGGGGGACAGTGACACATTATCTCGGTTTTAATTATTTTTTTCCACTTCCGGTGGCTCTAAATCCACATCAAGGGCGTCATTTTCTTTCTTGTGATGTCTACTTTGATGGGCTACTGATTAAAATATTCAATACCCGCATTCAATACATGGTAGTTTAAAAAATCCCAAAAAACTAGATTTACATGATAAATTTGAATTTTTCACGTTTTGATCGATGATTTTTTTTATCTTTCTGTGGATGAAAATTAACTTGCTATAGCTCATTTGCTTTGTCTTGACTTCTAGATTAATTTTCTGCTAGTCAAAATAGCAAAAAATTCGGTTAACACCAAAAAAATCCCAAAAAACCAGAAAAAAATGCTAAAAACTCCATTTTTTGTCTTTTGACCAGAAATTTTTGGACTTAATGATAAATTTCTAGAAATCATTGATCAGTTACCTTCAGGACATACCGAAAAATAAAGTTACGAAGTGAAATACAAATCCGATGCTACAAACCCCAAAAAAATCCCATTTCAAAGAAGCATAAACCTGAAACCGGAGTATTTCACAAGAAGTGGGTATTTTCTGGCACAAAAAGGTAAATCCCGACGCTTCGACTTTCTCTGAAATGTTATTTTTTGCATGTATTTATTTACATTGCCCATAAATATCTATTTACATTGTCGTTAATCTTTAAACACGGTAAATGAGATCACGAAATAAGATCACCGATGATACAATACAGCTCTCTCGTGTATCCGAGTTTGAGTAAGTGTACGTCTGTGTATATAGAGTTAAGGACGATCAATATGTTATAGGGAACCGTTAGGATTTAGATCGAGTCTGGGTTGGGATTGTGGTTTATGCAACTACACTAAATCAAATATTAAGCCAATAAAGATACTAAAACAATCATGATGATGATGATCACCATCATCATCATCATCATCATCATCATCATCATCATGCTAGAGATCTCTGATTACTCTTTATTACGCTCTTGAACTGGAATTTTTATTATCTTCGCAAAAGACACGGTTGATAACCCGGAAACAGCTTTAACGCTCCAAAGAATTAGAGTGTAAAAAAATTTTATTGGGTCTGAAGGTTACCTCTCTGAATATTTTATAAGGTATCATATTATTCTTCTTTTACTGGATCAGAATCAAATTCTTTTTTCTTTTCTTTTAATTTTATTTCTCTTTCTGATTACATGTAATGTTGTGGATTTTCCAGTTAGTTGTTATTATTTTTATTATTATTCTTTAAGACGAGTGTCCAAGAGGTCGTTGCGATGGCGCCAAAGAGATCGGATTGCGTCATTGTCCGCTAACCACGACGCGGAACGTTGTTCGGAACTTAAACTCTCTCTCTCTCTCTCTCTCTATATATATATATATATATATATATGTATATATATATATATATATATATTTGCATAATCTGAGAGTTTGAATCAAATTGCACGAATGAAATGCGAAGCCCTTGAGATCTCTAAAGCTGATTGCAGAAAGAGCGCGTTGACATTTTTAATTAAATACTTACTGTTTAAGCTACTGTTATAAACTTCTTTTCATATGCTTCCCCGTTATGGAATATTTGATTATTTTTAAAATGATTATTTTCGGGCTTCCGGAAGTCAAAAATTTAATTGGTGTAGGTCATCTTATTCCTTGGAACCTCTTCTTTGTAGTCCTACCACTTACTTTAATAAAAAAAATTTTATTTCTCAAAAAAATCCCAAAAAACTATAGACAACTTACAAAATTGTCGATTTCGGACGAATGAGACTACTTTCAATTTTCAATATTTTTTTTCATACCCTTCCTTTGATGAAAACTACTGTTCTTATAGGTTGTTATGTCCGCAAAGATGTCTACTTCAATGTCCTACTAATTATTTTAATCAAAAAAATTTTTTTCGTAGAAAAAATCCTAAAAAACTAAAAACACTTTTCAAAACTATCGATTTCGAAAAAATTAGACTTCTTTCAATTTTCAATCTTTTTTTTCATAACTTTTTATTGATAAAAAAACCTTTTGCTATAGATCATTTTGTTCGTTAGAATGTCTACTTTAAGGTCCTACCACTCACTTTAATGAAAAAAATTTTATTTATCAAAAAAATCCTAAAAAAACTAAAGATACTTTTCAAAACTGTCAATTTCCAGCAAATTAGACGACTTTGAATTTTTAATCTTTTTTATCATACCATTACCTCGATGAAAACTATTTTCATGATAGGTCATTTTGATCGTTCAAGACTCTACTAAACGGTAGTACTAATGATTTTAACCAAAATAATTTTTTTCATGTAAAAAATCCCAAAAAAGTCGCCTAGAATCATCCCCAACGAAGCTGAAACCTCCTTAAACAGTGATATTGCGAATATTACACAATTTTACGGTAGTAAAACTTGGAGTTGATCTTAATAATAGTAGTGTAACATTGTTGGCTCATCACTCGGACGTATCCAGCAACCAAATCTCCTCTTATACAATTGAAAATAAAAAAATCGCTGAATGTAAATGAGCTGGTGAATGGCTCTGCGATGCGTGGCGATCAAGGTAGAGGTCGTAGTACTCGTTATATTACACCAGAGTTATTTCCCGCCATTCCATTATATTTCTCATATATATATATATATATATATATATATATATATATATATATATATATATATATATATATATATATATATATACAATATTTTTAACCTTAACTTTTATTTAAACTGCACGCAAGAGCGCCTTCCGTGTCGACTAGACGCACTTTCGAAGTCACTTTCGCACAAGGAATCGAGTGCATCGACGGGTTTGTCCATTTAAATTCAAATTAAATAAATAAATATATTAATTTATTATTATTCCAGGCAATTTACTTCCATAAAAATCCAGGATAGTGATTGTAGGAATAAAAATTTAAATATTTAAGAACTAGTTTAATCTAATCAAACGCTAAATTAATTTTACTTTCTATTCCGGTTTACTGCGACCTATGGTAAACTCTCTAGGTCGGGGTTGAGGAATTTATTTATCCTCATGTCGACGACCTCTGCTTAACAATAATATATTTTTTTATTTATATTCATGTCTCGTTATAATACCTTTTTTTCCACGGACGTATATAATACATACTTTAGTCTTACGACTTTCAATTTAGTATTACGTCATTATTGTTATTATCGCAGACTCAACTTTCCCACATTTCATTTCCCTATTGACGTCATGCGATGTCAATTCTGAGGCTTTTTCATAAAATCCGCGAAATCGCTCGAAAAATTGAGATTTATTGCGATAAAAAAAATTATTGAGGCATCATTCAGTCCCTGAAGAAGTCTTTGTTAAGATGCAGATAAAAATTTTTCCAAAAAAAATTTAGTTCGTCAAAAAAATCCTAAAAAATAGACGTTATTTACAAAGAATTGTATAATTTCATAGAAATTATGATTTTAAATCTTCAACAGTAATTTTTTCGGGGTTTCTATGGTCAAAAATACTTTTATTATAGCTTGTTTTGTTCGTTAAAGTATTTATTTTAACATCCATTCATTGATTTTAACGAAAAAAATTTATTTCATCAAAAAAATCCTAAAAAACAAAAATCACTTTTGGCACACATTTATTTCGAATTGCATCAGAGTTAATTTGAAGGTAAAAAATGACTTAAAAAAACCCACAATCGTAATCCCACGTCTTGGATTTATAAATTTATTAACTGAGTTTGGTAATAAAAATGTTTGAATACTCCGTAATTTAATTTTGTTTTGTAAATAAAAAATTTATATTACGACTATCAAAATAATTTGTTCCCAAAAATCCGGAAACGCTGGAACGAGTTTTTCGAGGATTACAAAACATGTCATTGACCCGCGGCCGAGCGAATAAAACTCGATCTTAAGAAGTTCAAAGAATAAGCTGAAGAGTATTAGGCATAAATTAAACCTACATGATCAAGGGTTGTTTATTTTTGTTTTTAATTTTTGATTATAATCGAGATTATTAAAATAATTAAGCGGACAAATGTCTCGATGCAAGGTGCATTTATTTATTATTAGTATATATATATATATATATATATATATATATATATATATATATATATATATATATATATGTGTACAAATAAAATGACAATGTAAGTATATGGTCTGAAGAGTATAAAGAGACATGTAAAACGGTTTAGATTCAGTAGATAATCTAACCTTCGTCATAGTTTACCGAGCACGACGCCGGTTCCCTCTTTACTTATTTTTTACGGCGGTCAGGATATTATGCCGTGGTTTTTATGGATCTTATTTTTCCACGCATGTGTTTCACCTGCATTAACGCACTCTCTTTAAGGCTGCTTGTAACATGGAGATGAGCTCTCGGTAAAAACTTTCAGAGCTAGAATCCCTTTTTATTTAATATTTATTTATGTTAACGAGGATAAAAATGTTTAAACTACATATTTATATAACGCTTTTCGTTCGTTGGAGCCTCGACTCACCAGTAAAGTCTTTTATATTAAAAGTAAACTATTTTTTTTATTATAAAAACTCCGACTTCCATCGAAACAGGCTTTTGTTGATTTTCAATATTTTTTTCTATACCGTTCCATGCATCAAATATAGAGTTATTATATATTATTTTATTCCTTAAAATGTCTACTTTAAGGTAGTATTTATGGTTTTGATCAAAAAAATTTTTTCATCGGAAAAATCTCAAGAAACTAAAAATACTTCTCAAAACTTACGATTTCAAGAAAATTAGACTACTTAAAATTTTTAATATTTTTTTTCATGTAGTTCAACGAATGAAATATGATATTATTATACATCATTTTATTCCTTGAAATGTCTTCTTTAAGGTCATATATATATAACTTTACTAAAAAAAAATTTTTTTCCCCAAAAAAATCGCGAAAAACAAAACTAACTTTCGCTAAAATTCACACATTATAAATTCTCACTAAATTACAGTCTTAAAAAATGAGCTTGAGTATCACGTTAAATCCTTCTATACGCATAAACAACAATTACAGAATATTAACCAACAATCTCCATAGTTACCAGAAACGCTAAATTACAATAATTAAATCTTTAAACTTTCAGGTCCATAAAGAGATTCATCACGTCTTATGTCAGTAGATCGAGCGAGCCCCAGTAGCACGCTCGAAATTGCATCAAGCTTTAACGTAAGTTTATTATTATTATAATTATTATCATTATTACTACTATTATCATTATTATTATTTTAATCATAAACGTTGATATTTAATTGCGGATGAAAATTCTCTCAACGTTTAGTTTGTTGTGTCCTCGAGGGCACGTTTGCAGTTAACGACCGTTTCTTACAAGATTTATGTTCTTCTACACCCTGAATAAATAAATAAATAATTAATAACAAAAACTTTAATTCGTAATATATCAACACGTTATTCATTTAAATAAACGCGATAATTAAAAACTATTTTTTCCTTTAATAAATCCCTAAAAACTTAAGATATTTTTCAAAACTTACGATTTCGGATAAATTAGACCACTTTTGATTTTCAATCTTCTATTTCATATTGACCCTCCGATAAAAATGAACTTTGTTATACCTCATTCTATTCCTAAAAATGTCTACTTTAACTAAAATTCATTAGTTTTAATAAAAAAAATTTTTTTATTTGAAAAAATCCCGAAAAACTAAAGATACTTTTCAAAAATGACGATTTCGATCGAATTCGGCTACTTTAAATTTTCAACCTTCAATATAAAACTGTTTCTTTGATGAAAGTCACTATTATTATAGGTCATTTTATTCCTTAAAATGTCTTCTTTACGGTACATTAATTGATTTTAATGAAAAAAATTTTTTTCACCAAAAAAATCCTGAAAAACAAAAGTTACTTTCGAAATCTTCATATTCCGACTAAAATAGACTTTTGAATTTTCAAATTTTTTTTTATATTGTTCCTGAGGTTAAAAATAAACTTATTATATATCATTTTATTTGTCAGAATGTCTTCTTTAAGGTCCATAAATTAGTTTTGGAAAAAAGCGTCTTATTCATAGAAAAAATCCCAGAATTCAATATCGGAAGGTAACGAATTAATGCGTTGGTTTTGGATTGCTGCAACATTTATGGGACGAAAAAGAAAAAAGAACTGTTTCTACCTTGAAAGTAATCAACGTATCTAATAACTCAGCTTTACAATGTAATTTAAATCAATCTCTCAGTACCGTAGATTGAAAAAAAGTTAATTAATGCAACGATAACTATAAACCCGCATTTAAATTTATCAAAATGAGGGAGATCTCGTGTTCGCGGATGGCATTATCCTCGGAGAGCCTATGCGGCTCTCCTTGGGAGAAGAGAGGAGGGGGTTATTACACGCCTTGAAGGCAATTTCGGTAAGATAAGGAAGCGTTAGCAGTTACATCTCATCTAATGTACCTTGACTCAACTCTGGTGCAGGTACTGGAATGAGTCTCGAGCTCGGAGATGAAAATGAGGGCTATGATACTACACCAGGTATTATACGAGTTATGGATTACAGGCGGCATTTATTCGTTATCCGTTTAATTAGGCGCGAGACGTCAATGGTCTATTCAGCATCACTATTTTCTCAACATGCATTTAAAATTTTTTTTTTTTTTTTTTATACTGTATACCGTGCCAAGTTCCATACCAAGTGCTCAATAATGTACGCGTGAGCGTTAGCCCCATGAATTTAAATGCTAAATGGGCGGGATGAGCGGAGTTGAGAGATTTATTGAGGATACGTGATGGCTTGCTTATCAAAAAAAAAAAAAAAAAAAAAAAAATTATTGCTATTAACGATCGCTTGACGAGTAAATTTTAAAGGGAAAATTATCTTTATTACTCCTAAAAAAAGGTTTATTTATTAAACGGTAAATTGGTATCAAGATTTAAGAAATTCAGAACTATTGATCGTTAACGATAGATCGAAAATTTGATAATTTCGACGGAAATAGACTTCTTTTATTTTCAATATATTTTTTATCCTATTCTGTTTATAGAATATAACATTGTTATAGATCATTTTGTTCCTTGAAAAGTCTACTTTAAGGTAGTGTCAATGATTTGAACGAAAAAAATTTTTTTCCCCAAAAAAATCTCGATTAAAGTAACAACCCTATAAAAAACATATCGAATTAATGTTGTAGCGAATGTTTGTGATTTCTATAAATAATTCCAAGGTTCTCTCATGAACAATAATCTCACTTGTAAGTATGTACTATAAAGATTGAAGGCACATAAAAGTTTAAAAATGTTATCCCGTGCAATTATTTATAATCTAGGATAGTAAATGCATAAAGAGTATATTAGAAGACACGATAACTATTTAAAACGGATGTCCACGAGGAAGTTTAAAGGAATAGCTTTGGTTGTTACATGTCGTAAAAATTTACGGTGTTTGCGTGTCAAGAAGTTCTTTTCTATTGTACGTTAACTTGAGTCACGAAGTCCCAGAGAAATAAACCCGACGTTATTTATTTAAATCTCGACTCGCAACTTTGGATCGCCGGGAAAAAAAAAAAAAAAAAAAAAAAAAAAAAACACGTATAATATTTATATATATTTTATATATATATATATATATATATATATATATATATATATATATATATATATATATATATATATATATATATATATATAAATACTAGTGCTCAACGAAACCGAACTTTATTATTAAAATTAAAATCGGGATTTAGAGTCAAATTCGGCTGATACTCTCCGGCAGATGATTAACTTAATATAAATTGCATGGATATAACGCGTAGGCGTTTAATCGGTGATTTTATTTCGGGCTTTCTGCCTTTCAACACTCTTTTTTCAGGGGGTTTCTTTTTCTCCTCAATATTTTATCCCCACGATGAGTTTTAGTGGTTAAAACACTCCTGGGCGACCGACGACGTCTTTAAACCGCAGACATGCCCAAAGAATCCGCTGATTGCCCTTTTTTATTTTTAGTCACCGCGCCCTGCAGTGGCGTCACTATAAATTATTGCTTTTAATTATTTAAGATGGGAATTGTTTCCTTTAGTATTTCATTCAATCTTCCGTGATAGCTGTGCATAATTCTTTTCGTTCGAAAAAAATACTTTACAATCATAAATACAATAATTTTTGCGGAAAAAGTATTTTTCATCCAAAAAATCTCATAATTAGAGTACTTTTAATTTTCGATCTCTCTTTTTAAAGTGTTCCGTTAATGGAAATAAGTCTTATTATAGGTCATTTTATTTGGTGAAATGTCTACTTTAACGTACATTCATTGATTTTAATCAAAAAAATTTTTTTACCAGAAAAAATCCTAAAAAAAGTAACAAAACTTTGCAAAATTGACAATTTAACGAAATTAGACTATTTTCTATTTTAAATCTTTTTTTTCATAGAGTTTTTTTAATGAAAATTACTCTTGTTATAGGTCATTTTATTTATTGAAATGTCTACTTTAAGGTACATTCATTGATTTTAATCAAAAAAATTTTTTCACCAGAAAAAATCCTAAAAAAGTAAAAACACTTTGCAAAATTGACGATTAGACAAAATTAGATTACTTCTTATTTTCAATCTCTCTTTTTATACAGTTACGTGAATGAAAAGAACTTATGTTATAAATCATTTTATTCGTTAAAGTGTCTATTTTAAGGTAGTATCAATGATTTTTACAGAAAAATTTTTTTTCTAAGAAAAAATCCTAAAAATGTAACAACACTTTGCAAAATTGACGATCAGACGAAATTAGGCTACTTTCAATTTTGGATCTCTTTTTTCATGCATTGCTTCGATGAAAATAACTTTTTTTATAGACTATTCTAATCGCTGAAGTGTCTTCTTTAAGACCATACCAATGATTTAAATAAAAAAAGTAAATTTCCTAAAAAAAATCCTATAAAAGTAAAAATATTGCAAGCAATTGATGAAGAAAAGTAATTAAAAGTTAACGAGACTGAAAGTAGTTAAGTTAGCAGTTAGCCAAATAAAAGTGAGTGCATTGACCTGTTACCGGGTACCCGGTACCGGGAAAATATATAAACATATATAAACAGTACTACGCCACTGCTCTTCTCTCTATATACTATATAGTATATAGTATACCGAGAGTGCATATACGAAAAAAGGAGGAATTAAATAAAAAAAATATCATCGGCGAACACTTTCCAACCAAGTCAACGTTCTAACCGCGTTTCGGGCAACGTACCTGTATTCTGCTGTATACGTACCTGGTTGTACGTGTATATATTTGTGTATATAAAAGAGATAAGAGTGTGGTAGCTCCCGAAGAGGTACCGACTACACAACCACCCGTTGTAGTTTTTGTAGTGGTAGTGGTAGTGGTAGTGGTACTAGTACCTGTACCTGTACTGGGTACGTCCTTGGTCCGTGTCAGTGGCATAGACCATACAGGGTTTCTTCAAGGTCGCACCAAACGAACCTCCCCGAACTCATCCGAGTGTACTCACCAGTTACACTACCTTTTATTTATATTACCTTTGCTTAACTCTAACTTAACTCGCTGGATTATATCCTATCCCTATCAGTATTCCCACTGCAACCCGATCCAATTCAATCCAATCAAACTTTTCTTATTCTTTACACTCTAGTACTCGCAAACCCACATTAATACATAGATATATATGAGTTTATATGTATGTATCAACGTGTTTTTTTTGTCTACTTTAAGGTCTTGCCATCAATTTTTGCAAAAAAAATTTTTTTCATCGAAAAAATCCTAAAAATCCAAAGACATTTTTCAAAAACACTGAATTCGAGTGAATTAGGCATCTTTTGATCTTCTATTCTTATTTTAGTGTTTTCTTCATAAAAAATAAACTCATTTCAGATGATATTCTTCGTAAAAATGTATTATTTGAACCAGTACTGTTGATCATAGATAAAAAAATTTAATTAATATCAAAAAAAAAAAAAAAAAAAAAAAAACAAAGCCGCAAATTGACAAGTTAATTCCGTTGATTGAACCGGGATGAAATACAACCGTTATCTATTAATTCATAACACGCGATCATTTTTTTCGAGCAAACGTGAGGATAATTAAATATTTATATTTATATAACAAATATTATTTATCAACGGTTCAGTTGAGACAAATTGCCACCTCGATTTTTTCTCCCAGTGACCTCCACCCCGCTCTTTATTACCGTGAGCTGTCTATTTTATTCTTCAATGTTTTAAATGATGAATAGCCGTATGATCTAGACAAAGTTGATTTGAATTTTTAAAAATTACTAAAACTAATTAATCTTGCAAAAAATTAATTTACATTGTTATTTTTTCTTCTAACGCTCGATTAACGGAGGTTCCTTGTTATGAAGTATAACGGTGACGATTGCTGAATCTATTTGGAACAATTATTCTCCTGTTTAGCTGATCGATCTTTAGCTGTTTGACCAACTTGTTATTTTATCTTGATCTACGATGACTATTCAATTTGTTATAATATAAACGTCTTTAACTCCTTATTTTTTTTTTTTTTTTTTTTTTTTTTTTTCGATACTAACATTTTTTATGCTGTCAATAATCTATAGATCATTGAATCATCTTAGTGCAAAAAAAATATTTTTTTTTTTTTTTTTTATATTTAAATGATTTCATTTTACTTCCGGTGGTGCAAAATAAACTTTTAATACGTCATTTTCTTCGTTATGACATCTACTTTAACAAAAAAATTATTTCAATATTAAAAAAAATTTTTGTCTTTGAAAAAATACCAAAAAACTATAAAAAAACGGTAAAAACAGCTGATTTTTGAAATTATATGTAAAATTTAAGGAAGAAATAAATAATTTCTAGAAATCATTGATCAGGGACCTTCAATACACCCCAAGCAATAATTTTACAGAGTTTAAAATTAATTGGTAGCTCCAAACCCCAAAAAAATCTCATTCTAAAGTCGTTATCTACGATAAATAACAGTAAAACGGTGTAAACTAATTAATAAGGGATCCATATTAATATAAATTTGTATTTTTATATGAATATAAGCGTATCAGTAAAAATGATTAATATTAATGATAATTAGTGAATAAATAATTAATTGTAAAGTGGAAGGTTTCGTGTGAACATGACCTGAGACTGAGATAATAATAATAATCAACGGCGTCTTTTAACATAATTTTTTCCTCATATTATATATATTTTCTTTATACCAAACACATTAACAAGTGAACAGAGTGGATTTTATTAATTGCAATATATGTATAGTACCCAGTGTTAGTCTTAGCGTTAGCACATGCGTATCTTTACGGAATCTCAAATGATTGCGGAATTCCTGGGTCTAAGCCGGGCAAAACATATAAAAAATGAGTAGAGTGTTAGGAATAAAAAAGAACCGGATAAAAGTTAAGTTGAGTAAATAAAAGAGCCACAGATCGACGTACTTGGATAAGTAGACAATCCGTCTCCTTCTACTTCCAATGAGTAGCATAGTGAGTTGTGAGTTGTGAGTAGCGAGTAGTTGTACCAGTAGTAGGACTACATACACCGAACACCGACGGTTAGACGGATAGACGGTTCTAACGATGACGATCATGAGAAGAAAGACCAGAATTTAACCGTAGGGAGAAAATACGCCTGAGAATAAACAAGACGCGATTAACCAACCGGGGTTCACGTGTCGCTATTACCGTTGCCGCGACATATTTCTCGGGAATAAACTATAACCTCCTACCTCCTACTATATATTTCTTTTTTTTTCGCTTTGTTTACTTACGCGCTTATGGATCTAACGGGCTGATTATTTCCGCATTTTTTTTTTTTTTTTTTTTTACATAACTTTAAGCAAAATTTGATCAATTTTTCTATAAGTTTTCATAGATAATAAATTTTAAATGGGATTTTTTTGGGGTTTGGAGCTTTAGATTGACTTTAAACTCCGTAAGTTTATTCTTGGGGATGTACTCTAGGTCACTGATCAATGATTTCTAGGAATTTTACTTTCAATCCCAAAATTATAGGTATATTTTTAAAAATCAGCTGTTTTTGGCTATTTTTGATAGTTTTTCGGGATTTTTTTTTATGTTTGAAGCTTCCGATTGATATCAAACTCTGCAATTATCTTCTTTGGCCGAAAATGAGACTATTTAAGTTCAAAAATCCCCCAATAACTAATTATTTACAAAAGCTGATGATAAATCGCGTGAAAATATCAACCACTCAATCAATAACGAGCCGTTAGGTCCTTATACGATTAATCGTGGCTTCTTGTACTCTTCTGCACGTACTTATCATCATTATTATTATCACCATCACTCAGATATACAGTTCACCGGGTCACAATTATTAATACCCGCAGCTAGAGCCATTTTTGTCGTGGTATTATACACGGCTCCACCTTCCATTCAGTTATTACTTGTTAAAAAAATCGAGACTGGATCGACCGTTAGAATTTAATTATTAGCCTGGTGCATGCAACAAATTTTAAATTTCACCACTATTATTATCAATTTAAAAGAAAATCATGAAAGATCAAATGTCTGATGTCTGAATTTATTATTTATTATAAATATTGTTAATAATTAATAATTATAATTTTTTTTTTTTTTTTTTTTTTTTCAATTTACCGTTAGATTATCTAATTATTTAACGGTGCAAAAATTCTATTTTAATACAAGTATTATTTTAACATTAAATAAAAGTGAGGGAAAACGAGACAAGAAGAAAATTGTCGAGATTAAGTAGTCGAATAAATAACTAGCTGATGGTGGATCGCGGCAAGAGTTATTGGTGTTTCCGCGTTCTCTTTGAATTCTCAGTCCTCGAGAGTAATTTTGATTTTTACCCAAATAATTGTCAATTTTTCGCAAAAATGCTTTTAAATGGCGGAAAAAAATTTTTTTTTCAACACCTAAAAATGTCGTTGGTTAGGAAATTTTCCGCTCTAAAAAAAAGTACTCTTGTAATTTTTCGGTAGATCTAATTGTTGATGAGTAATAACAAAAAAACTGACTGACGATATAAAAACAAGGCGACTATTAATTTTTTTTTTTTTTTTTTTTTTTTTGAGACAAAAATTTAAATAGACATTATTTATATTGTAATAACCTCTTGGAGAATATGTAATAGACATATTATCTTTAGATTTAATGTAATGAGAACAGGATTCCTCGGTCGATAGCGAGTAGTTAATAAAAAAAACCCGAGTTAAGATTGAATATCTCTAATTCTATGAGATTCTAATCGAGTTTATTTATTCAAATCTCCGTGATAATTACAATTATATCTCGAAAAAAACGATTTCAAACGCTGATTGAATATATATGTTATAAAACGATTGAATATAATTCGAGATAATTAGGGTCAGTGATCTTTAAAGATTCTAGTATTTAAATTTAAATATACAACTTTTTTTTTTTTTTTTTTTTTTCCCCCGCTATCTTTAATATTCATTGAATTATTTTGATAAATTTTTATTTATTTTTTAAGATGAGGATTAACATGTCCGTAACTAAATGGTACATTGAAAGTAAATGCAAAAGTGAGAAAGGATACATTAAATAAAATAAGTAATAATAACAATATTGCAAGACCTTGAAAATACATACTCCGACACGCGTATATTACTCGTAATGTTTTACCCTCGCGCATGGATAATCGATTCGATCGTTAAATATTTTCCTTTTTACTTTATTCCCCATTTATTTCAATTTTTTTTATTAATTTTTAGTTTATTTATTCACTAACAGACTTGAGAAAATTGATAAAATTATTAGAAATGGTTATTAGAGGCGTTTATTTTTAATAAATCGAAAAATTTAGGGATCAAATTCATTATTCCGAGAAATCATTGATCCCTGACCTCCAGAGTATCCCTTAGAATAAATTTGCCGTGTATGAAATTAATCTGAAGCTCCAAACCCCTAAAAAATTCCATTTTAAACTTTTTATCTACAAAAAATAACTCTAAATCACATTACATAACTTTTAAAGAACCTTAAATCTTTTTTAATTGATTAGATGATGTAATTCAATTTTAAAAGTATAAACTAAGACGATAGAAGCTATCAAAGTAAAAGTGAGAAATTTTAGAGAATCGGCGGTGTAATCGTAAAACCATTAATCAACCCAAAAAATGTTACAAAAAAAGTTATTGAATTTTTTTAAATGTCTAGACGGAAATTAATAAAACCGAAGATTGATCAGCGGAATATAAATGATTAGATATTCGAGGAACCTTCTTTTGTGTGCCCAAATATCTTTTCACCTTTTTTTTTTTTTTTTTGCGGAGGTATGACATGAGTGACGAATCGTCTGGCTCAGGGCTCATCAATTTTATCATACATCTTATTCGTTCGTCCTTACTTTTTTGCCCATCATTTTTTTTTTTTTTTTTTTTTTTTTTTGAGCCACAAAAAAATTTTTTTTATTAGAAAGTAAAAAAGTTTATAAAAAACAGATCACAAGTCATGATAGATGTAATTGATATTGTCAGTGATCAAGTACAGTCAAAGAAATGAAAAATGATGAGTATTTTTCGGCGAATTCAACTTTGTTCTTGAACTCATTTTGTTCTTAAAAATTTTCAACAGTGATTTTTTTAGGGTTCCCATGGTCAAAAATACTTTTATTATAGCTCGTTTTATTCGTTAAAGTATCTTCTTTAAGGTCCATTTATTGATTTTAATGAAAAAAATTTATTTCATCAAAAAAATCCTAAAAAACGAATGATCCTTGACAAAAAAAAAAATTTTCCATGAAACCCACCTTCAAGATAGTAAACTTTCTCACTTTGTAAAAATAAAGCAAACCCTCGAAATCAAAGTTGTGGATCTATTACCTCAGAACCGGGGAGTGTGGAGCCAGGCAAAGTAGTATAGAGCTCTCCTATCCTCGGTTGAAGAAGGAGCCGATGTAAAACAAGAAGCAAGCGTGGATCTAAATATAGCCTTACTATAGAAAGTTGATCCTCCTCTGGGCAGTCGGCTCAACTCGAACCTCCACCTTCACTTGATCCCCCCTACCAACTCCCACAATCCTTCTGCCTTATCCTTCTTCACCTCGTGATGCCTATAACCGAGCACGACCTCCTGGCGATCTTATTTTCCATGCATACCTACACCTTCTTATTTATTTTATTATTTTATCTCCTCGTTTTCGCCGGAACACAAAATCAGCGAGTCTAAAAGTCAAAGGTCGCGGGTCACTGTCTGAACAAACCACCGGTCAACCTTCACCTTAAACTCCTCATACGCTCGGGAACTTTTTTATTTAAATACTAGGAAGCATTAACCGGAAGCTATCATATATTATTAGTTTTAGTTATAGTTATTATATATTATATGCCTGGAAACCGGTTGTTACTAAGAATTAGCTATTTTATACATCACAAAAATTCAAGAAAAATTTTATTTTCTGCCGATCTTCATACCGATTTTCATTTTTTCGCCGTTTTCAAAGCCAAGATAGATCGGAAATTAACCGAGGAATTTATTTAAGCAAAAAGAGGCAATTTTTTACCATCTGAGAGATTGGAAAAAATCATACACAAATCATTGATCCAATTAATAAAATTTGTCGATCGCTGAAAGTTATCCTAAAACTCAAAGTTACCTTTCTGCCAATGATCTTCCGTTTTTTAGGATTTTTTTGATAAAATAAATTTTTTTTCGTTAAAATCAATGATTGGACCTTAAAGTAGATACTTTAACAAATAAAATGAGCTATAATAAAAGCATTTTTGTTAATGGGAACAATTGAAAAAAAATTTCTGAAGATTATAAATGTGAATTTTGCTGAAATTTCTTATTTTTTGAAAGTAACTTTTGTTTTTTAAAATTTTTTTGATGAAATAAATTTTTTTCATTAAAATCAATGAATGAATTTTAAAGTAGATACTTTAACGAATAAAACGAGCTATAACAAAAGTATTTTTGACCATGGGAACCTCAAAAAAATCACTATTGAAATTTTCCAAAATTTTTTACTCCAAAACTGCTTAAAATTGAGGTCATAAACTCAAAAGAAAAATTTTTTTCTATGGATGTTTGAGATCAAGGACGGAATTTAAAGCAAAAGAGCGTCAGAACGGTTAATAAATTCAACGGGCTGGTTAATAACAAGTAAAATTAGTATGTAACGCTGGAATAAGCTAAATAATAAGAATAATTGAGGTGTTAAAGAGTGGAGTTCTTCAGTTCTTGGTGTTACAGTGTTAGTAGTACCGGCGTGAAGGATATAAAAAATAAAATGAAATAATTTTCGCTTTCGAACACTATACTACACATTTCGTAATAAGCTGAACGGTAACAGCTGAAACCTTTGTGGTCTTCCAACCAGATCGATAAAAATAAATCGATGATCGGTGTTTTACCTTTTTTATTTACCGCGAACAATCTAACAAAGTTATCAACATTTTTTTTTTTTTTTTTTTATCTATAAATCATATAAAAAATCGAGAGTGTTTAATTGTTTTTTAATTATTCAAAATAAAAGTTTATTGTTTTTAAAAGGAGTACAATAAATAACCAGTGAAAGTTGATGGAAGATAATAAAGTAGTAAAATATATAATGTATAATATATAATTCGTAATATAAGATTGGATTTTAATCTACTACTCCGATCATTTGATTGGTTTTATCAATATTTTATTGGATTTAGTTTTATTTTATTTTATTTTATACGAATGGGGGAAGGGGCCGGATAAGAAGAAAAGTCAATATATGCTCTAACAGAGTCGTAAACTCCCAACTTTGTGAAAATATTATATACTTCTTTAATTATTATTAGATGAGATATAGCTAATGCTTCTATATATTGATGTAATATAACTCTAGGCAGGTTTATTAATTAAACTCTGCGGGATGTCTATTGGAATATGCCACCTGTGAAATTGGTTCAATAGACTGTTCAAAAATCCTGGAAAATATGAAAAATAATGTTTTCATGCAAAATTTTCCAAATTTTTAAACTGCGAGATCTTCGAAAATTATGGATCGATTTTGACGGGTGACACGGCATTCAACGTTGTTTTTTGAGGTTAAAAGCAGGTTAAATTTTGAAATCGATCGATAAAGTAGTTTAAAAGTTGATTCGAAAATATCCATTAAAAAAAATCTTATTTTTTGAGATTTTTCAAAATCTATCAGCTTAAATTGGTTCATTTTTTTAGAAAATTGAGCAGCAATTTTCTTTTGAATAAAATTGGATAGAATTTTAGTTTTTAAACGGAACTGAAAAACATAATCGATAAGTTATCAACGAAACTAAAACAAAACAAATTTATATATTTTAATGACTACGTATTTATTTAATGGGATACACGATTACTAGATCACGTTTCAGCTACTTTAATTTATCCTGTGGTTGTATCAAACCTACTGGTAGGCTGGGAAACTTTCGAGGATTTCTACCAATCGATAAGTCATCTCGAGTCTCTTTGAGTAGAGGCGTCCCCGGATGATTGGAAAGGCCGGGGCTCTTGCTACGATTTAAACACGGAAATAACTACCAAAGACCAAAGACGTACTTACATACAGTGGGTACTCCAGAGTAACATCCTCAACGAAGAACCCGCGGTCATTCGCCATTCCCATTCGTTTACCTTCTCTTCGACTTATTCATCTATCCCACTCTCCTGTCTTCAACTCCTTAGACATTTAGCCGCAGTAATTAAGACCGGAATGAGTTACATTTCATTTTAATTTATTTTACTTTTTACCCAGTACACCCCCCCCCCCGACCCCCACCCCTCGCAACTCGCAACTCGAGCCTCTCGAGGATCTCACTGTGTGAAAATATAATGAATATGCATGCCAGGCAACTCTTCACGCCCGTCTCCCACGCTTGGCATCCTCAAACAAATCATCCTATTTTTATCTGTTTAGACATTACCGATTTTGTTACCGATCTTCGTATTTTCCGCCGGTTTGAGACTCTTCCGATGAAAATCGGCAATCTTTGGTCACACTATTTAATAGAGCGAGAAAAATCACACATAGATCATCGATCCAATTGATCAAATTTACTGATCGCTGAATTATATATTCAAAGTTACCTTTCCGGCTAGGATCTTCTGTTTTTTAGGATTTTTTCAATGAAATAAATTTTTTATGTTAAAATCAATTATTAGACTTTAAAGTAGACACTCTAACGAATAAAATAAGCTATAATAAAAGCATTTTTGTTTATGGGAACAATTGAAAAAACATTTCTGAAGATTATAAAAGTGAATTTACCTGAAATTCGCAATTTTTTTAAAGTAACTTTTGTTTTTTAAGATTTTTTTAATGAAATAAATTTTTTTCGTTAAAATCAATGACTGGACCTTAAAGTAAATACTTTAACGAATAAAATGAACTATAATAATAGCATTTTTGTTCACGGGAACAATTAAAAAAAAATTTCTGAAGATTATAAAAGTGAACTTTGCTAAAAGTTCGATATTTTTTTAAATTAACTTTTGTTTTTTAAGATTTTTCGTATGAAATAAATTTTTTTTTTGTTAAAATCAATGAATGGACTTTAAAGTAGATACTTTAACAAATAAAATGAGCTATTACAAAAGTATTTTTGACCATGGGAACCTCAAAAAAATCACTGTTGAAGATTTCAAATTAAAAATTTCACTGTAAAAATTTATTTAACAAGTTGAAGCGGATTTTTTCGAGAAATGATGAAACGTGTGAAGTGAATGTTTATTACGTTAAAATATGACAGATTATCTGTTAGTACTGTGTAGTAAGAGGAGCCCTTTGGCAAACACTGTCATTATAATTCAATTTAATATTAATTTGTGTTCGTCCCTTCAAGCGTCACTCACTCAATTCAGAGTCAGACTGGTTGTTGTGTTGAATGTTCAACAAGAGGATACTTTATCCTCGGTACGTCGCTGGAAGCTGACCATCTCCCTCGGAGAATCACAAACGAGGGAAATTAAATTAATAAATCCAGCTATTAATTATTTATTAAAAATAATAAATTATTAACAACTGTTATATTATATATTATACATAAAGAAAAAGCGACAATCGTTTATTCGATCGCGAATCGGCATAATATTAATATTACGATATTATCATCATCGCTACCTACACACTGACACGGTATACATATAACCTATACAATAAAACAATGATTAGGCAATAACAGTGACAATAAGAAATTGTATAATAATTTATCCTTTGTAAATAATGCCAATAACTTTCACTCAGACAATCGTAATGTACTTGATAACGATTGTTAAATCTTTAACGTCTCAATAAATTAGCATTTAATACAACAAACGTATATGGTGCCCCTTTTTGCCCACGGATATGTGTAACCTCGTCCGATCTGGGAACACGCGATTACTCTTGAAAATTTACACCGAGAATGCTTTTATTACTCAATTCTTTTATTTTTTTTCTTCATATTATTGCGCTTAGTCACGACAATTGTATAAGAAATAACGATATAGATTTTTAAACGACGTTGATGCTTTCAGATCCTCGATACTATTTTTTCCTATTAATACTTTTAATTTATTGAGTATAAACACCGATATCGTACCAGATTTAAGCTTTTCAAGACATACTTCCATCGTAAATTTACCGAGGAATCGATTGAAACAAAAAGCGCAATCTCAAGTTCATTATTTCGAACTCAAAGTTACCTTTCTGCCAAGGATCTTCCGTTTTTTAGGATTTTTTCGATGAAATAAATTTTTTTCGTTAAAACCAATGAATGGACCTTAAAGTAGACACTTTAACGAATAAAATGAGCTATAACAAAAGTACTTTTGACCATGGGAATCGTAAAAAAATCACTGTTTAAAATTTCCGAAAATAAAATTTTGTATTAAAATTACGGATTTTGGAAAATTTTTTCCAAACTCACAAACTTCGATAAATTTCCTACGCAAGACCGAAAAAAAAAAAAAAAAAAAAAAAAAAAAACTGTCGATCGGCATGTCGGGGAGGGTACTTAGCGACTAATTAGCATAACTAAACACCACTTATCGTTGTGGCTTGAAGAGACGTAATTGATCTAATAGTACGTTTCCCCGGTTGTGGATTTTCCGTGGATACCTCAAGGCCAGGATTTAAAATGTAAACCGAGCTGATCGGATGGACACTTGCCTGAGAGGTTATTCGGTACCACTTTGGGACCGGTTTCCGTTTTTATTAGCCTCAGGCCCTGGGATTTATTTAATTGCCCTAGGTGAATTTTGTCTCGGTGTCTAAAACACGCACGTATATTCCGTAAATTAGTGAAATTAACTCTAAACTGGTTGGATCGTAATCATTATTTTTATTTATATATATTTATCGTTGTTTTATTTTCTCAAGATTAATAGCGCTCTTATTATGATAAATAGCAGTTACCGGTAATTACCCTCGATGCCCCTGAAGACAAATGCTGATAGCAGTCCACTAGTTTGTAATCCCAGTGACCAATGACCTTTCAATCGTGACAGACGCGCCTCTAGGAAGCTATTTGACATACTTTTTCATACATTATTCTACTCATAACCTCGGTAACCTCGTAAGCTACTGACGTGCCTGTTAATTTAATCCCAACGTAAGAAAAATATTGCGGCTTTAATGTAAATTCCATTACTTTTCCCCCACTAATTTTATTCATTAAAAAAAAAAAAAAAAAAAAAAAAAAAAAAAAATTACATATACCTTATTTATTTTCCAGATGGGGCCTCGAGGACGCTTTACAAGAGACAGGAGCCCTAAATCTCCCTCCCTTTGAGACGAGCCGGGGTATGGCCGCCACAGATGGACAAATAGTGGTCGCCGCGGCGCGTTGGGCCGATGAGGCGACCTACCTTAGAGAGTTCGTCAGCAAGCACCGTCTTCCCGCGGTGATAAAAATAACAAAGGGCCAGTATGCTGGTCTGGGAGTCCCCACCTTACCAGCCCCGAGTCTCCAGAGTACGGCCCTGCTAGTATCAGCCGGCCGTAGGCGAAAAATCGTAGCACAGGCAGTTAAAATCAAAGAGGGCCGTAGGGTAGTGGGCGTAGGGCCGCGTCTGGCCATTCCAGACTCCTACCACGGATACTTCGAGATTCTAAGCGAAGAAGGCCGAGCCGTACGAGGAATAGAGTCAGTCGCTGAGTTGGCCCGACGGTGTCCCGAAGAGGGAGCTCTGGTCCGTGAAACTTTGAGGGGAATCGCCTGCAAGCTAGACGAGGCCTCTAACGTAGTTCCAGAGGGCACCAGGAGTCTTCTGGCCGGCGAGACAATCCTTACGGCCGGAGAAGTGACTCTTCCCAGCCGTGGCCGGTTTCTCCGATGCTTGGACAGCCACGGTGACAGCCTTTTGCTAAGCATGGACCAGCGGGGCCGCTTCAGCGCTCTGGCCCGCGAAGACAACATCAGCGGGGTCCATACGGCCCGAGCTTTGTTGAGCAAACGGCTCCCTCTTACAGTCAGATTAGTCTACGGCCAACCGCCGAGGGGCCTCAAATCTGCGTCCCAGTTCCTCCCGGAGCTCCGCCTACTGTCGACCTTCGAGGAGGAGCATATATTCGCCCTACCCCTGCAAAGGGAGGGAGCCGCAGTCTCTCTGCCTCTGGCGGCTCCTCTTAAACTAGTTAAGGCCAGAAACGAAGAGGCCCTAAGGTCTATGCCCGAATTTGCGCGGCTAGTGGACCGCTCCGGACGGTTGGTAGCCGACGTAGCGGATCGCGCTTGCGTCTTAGACGCACGGCTGACCGAAAACAAGCAGACCAGACAGACCAGGAGCGCGGCCGCTTTTCTAAGGCGGTCTGTCAGTTCTGATAGCGCGAACAACCACCGACACCTTCACTATCATCAAAATGGCAACCTGAACTTGAGTCTGAATTTGAACCTCGGCCCAGGAAGCAGCTATAGGGACGAGAACAGAGTCTACACCGAGGACTACGACGAGATAGACCAGATCTACGATTACGTCAGAGGATTCGCCCCTCTGCCAAAGAGCGTGAGGTCGCCGTACGAAACTCCAGGAAAGGAGCTATCAGCGAGCCCCCCACTCTCCCCAGTGGTCCTAGACGAGCGGCCCGAGCCCCCTCCCATCGAGACCATCCCCACCAAGAAGATCCAGGCGGAGAAGCGCACGCGCAAGGGCAAAGACACGCCCAGCCAGGTGGTGGGGCAGCGTCAGCCTCTGCCGAAATTAGAAAAGCCCCCGCTGGCGAAGTTGTACGTCAAAAATGGCGGAACTCAGCGAGGTCGTGCGCTCATGAGGCAAAAGAGCGCAAGCCCTCTCAAGGAGACACCCCCAGGGTTCAAGGGCGGCTCGCCTCTATTTAATATCAGGTACAAGAGCTTGACCAATCTTCAACAGGCGATGGAACTCGACGGAACTCTCGACTCCAGCCACTCTGGCGGAAGGACTTCAGGGGATTCTGGAGCCGGCGCGAAGCTGCCTGAGAAAAGGTTTGTAATTGATGATTAAAATTTTATCGGTTGTCTAGACTAGAGACTGATGATGATGATGATGTTTTAGGTCGCGGCGCCTGAGTCGGCCCCGATCGCTGACGAACCTTGTCTGGGAACTTAGGGGCAGCACCGTCGCCAGACCCGAGACTCCGCCGCCAGTCGTCCAGCCCTCGATACCTGCGGCTAAGTGCGGGGCGAGACTTGCTGTTACTGTTGTGGCGCCACGACGCGTTGGCACGCTCTACCTCTAATTCGTAAGTAGTTTCTTTAGTTATTACGGGGGGAATGCTATCAATTTCAAGGTTTGCCGAGTTGGTAATTGGGGGTTGAGCTTATTATGGGTATGTAAGATAGGGTGTCTTTACTGGAGGTTAAAGATCTGGTTATTGATATTGTAAGGTAGTTTTGTTTTTTTTTTTTTTTTTTTTTTTTTTTTTTTTTAAATCTATTTCTTCCCAACATAATTACTTTTAAATTTTGCCGTGGGATGGCGTTACTCAATTTAATGATATTTTTCTTTATTAAATTTCACTGTACTTTCTTGATTATTGACATTTTTAAAAATATAAGCTCATCCTGATGTTACACTGATAGAAATTTATGAATAAAAAGAACTAGATCTTGTCCGAAAGCTAATTAGAGTAAATTTTATAAGCTAAGGCGTGATCGATAATAATAAGTATAAGTAATAGTAGGCCATGATCGTTTAATTAAAGCGTATCGATGTAATTCTCACGGTCTGAAGAGATAAAAGATGTCTCTGAGTGTTTTTCATCTAAATAAAGGCCCGTTATAGCCGCTCTAGCTGTATGTCAAACAAATGGACAGAAAAAATAAAAGGCTGGCATAAAAGATGCGTTCCACCTAGTTAGCAATCGCTGATGCAAATCAACCAGGTGACCTTTCTCTTGCTATTGAACTTACTCCCGCGGCACCCGAGCACTCTGTACGCCTCTAGTATCACCCGAAGGAGAGAGAGAGAGAGAGAGAGAGAGAGGAATAAGACAATGAAATATACGATTTAGATCGCGGAGTCCTCGGGTCAGTCGGAACGAATGCGTGACATGATAAAATCAACTGATGAGAATTTGTGGTTATAGGAGGGAGATAACTTAGGATACCATCTCAGGCTATCGGCTGCTCTAACTACTTTGGATTATGTAATTAATTGTTTTTATAAGGACTTACGAGCTGCTATTTACTCGATTTATCGAAATACTCCCACGGTTTTGTGATAAGTCTAGGTTACAAGTTGTATGTTGGGATTTTGATTGACTTTAAATGTCTTTCATAACTTTTGTGGTATTACAGGGATAGAGTTTAATTGAAATTTATGAGAAAGGTTGAATTCAAAGCTTATGATTTGCTTGTGTATTCATTTAATTCTAGCCAATAGTTTCTGAGATTTTTATTTAAGATCTATATTTTGATTTTAAACCTTCATAACTTCTAAAATATCAAAGATATGACTTCGGAACAAATTTTATTGGAAAGATTAGATCTCAAGGTTGAAATTTGCTTATGTGATGATTGACTTTCGACTAACAGTTTCTGAGTTGTCGAACTTGAAATAAAGCAACAAGTTATAAATAATGAGAAAAACTTAATCGAGAGGTTATAAAACCGAATGAAAAGAAAATCAATGGTCATACGTTTGATCGTGATTGATAGTAGACTTAACCACTAGACTTGATAATCCTGAGGTATCATTTCCCGCAAATGGATGCATCCAACATCCACTATTCAACTCGTTTTATCCAGTTCAATTTCCTGGATCGCTATTAAATATCACAGGATATAAGATAATAAATTTAATAATTAATAATTAATCAGTCTCGACAAAAAGGATCCTGCAGAACAGGAAATTAACGACTTCCCGGAGATTGTGATTAAGCATCAAAATATTTAATTTATTCAGCTTTTATATTTTCGGGAATTTAACGACAATAACTATAAATAAACAAATAAGTATGCTAAACGCAGTAACACGACTTGGATCCCAGTTGATGGCGGAATAACGGACAGAGAACAGCAGGACCGGATTCTTAGCGAAATATGCATAAACACAGCTCACATACTGCTAAAGAGCAAACAGCAAACAGCAAACAGCAAACGGCAAACGGCAAACACAACGGCAGTGTTTTGTTGTCTTATTAAACAACTACGTAACTTCTTACTCTTTTCATTTTTATTTTAGTTTTTATGGATGTATGGATACAGAATACAGAGATAAACTCGATAACTTCCCGTTTGTTTAACAAATTCACGGGTCACGTTTACCCTACAGCCTTCTTCGCTAGATTCCTCTGAGAAATTCATTTTTGTTAGTTTTCAAGATTTTGGATTTTTGGAGCTTGATATCTTGGAAACTATTGGTCGAAAGTCAATCATTACACAAGTAAATTTGAAGCTTAAGGTCTAATCTTTCCAATGAATTTTATTCCAAGGTCATATCTTTGATATTTTAAAAGTTATCAAGGTTTGAAATCAAAATTTGGATCATTAGCAGAAATTGATTATTTGCGACTGATTTTCAAAATTTTGTATCTCAGAAACTATTGGTCGGAAGTTAATCATCATAAAAGCAAAATTGAAGCTTGAGATCTAATTTTTTCAATAAATTTTGTTGCAAGGTCGTATCTTTGATATTTTAGAAGTTATGGAGGTTTAAAGTGAACTCAAAAATATCAGCTGAATTTAGATCCAAAAACGGATGAACTGATTTGAACGATATTAGTAATGATGATAATGATGATGAGGATGATGAGGATCTCGAGTATGCGAGTAGTTCCTGCGTGGGCGTAGACCAGTAGCCAAGTCTGGCCGCACGCCCGGTTGATCGGGCTGCTGGACCGTGACGTGGGCAACCACACCACAATCTCTGCTATGCTAATGTTATTATTGTTCTTTCTTGATAAAAAAAAAAAAAAAAAAAAAAAAAAAAAAAAAAAAAAAAGAGCTGATTTGGGATTTCTGAGAATTTGGGATTTCGTTGGACAATTTGCTGTCGACTAAAGGGGAGTGACTGATTATTCACAAATTGATAAATGGACGGCTAATCAGTCTATTAACTATGTTGTCGACTCCTACGTCTCGGTGTGGTTACAAGAAAATTTAACAAACTAACGCCGCGGTTATTGTCTGTATAAAGAAAAATGTGGGCGGTGTTTTGAGGAACATGCCAAACTTTCACATCACCCGGATATTGATGACACAAGATACTCGTGGGCAAAAGGACCGAATCATGGAAATTTCATTTGAATCAATGGCTCAATTATCAATTGTTCCGTTTTATAGATCGAACATAATGGATGTTAATTATCGATACGTACTTTCGTTTAAAATAAAAAATATTAAATCAAGCGTTTAATTTAACGTTACATTGGAATTTACTGCAAGAAGATTATGATGTTTAATAACGTTGCAGGATATTTCAATGAGATATTCCACGAATTGGTGTTTAAAGTTACGGTACTAGATCGACGCGTATGGCTTCCTGTCTATTAAATATTATTATATTTTTAAAAATTTTTAACATTTACTTTAAATTCAAAATTTTGGGTTAAATATTAAAAATATGAAAAAACTTTTCAAATATTTTTTTATAGAGAATTAAATTCCCTACAAAAAAGATCTTAATTAATTTTATCGTATCTTCAATCCTTAAGCGAGAAATCTAAAAATACTAAAATACACGTCTGGGGCCCATAACCTGTTGAAATTAATTATTAAAGTGCAGTTTGTGGCTTAAATATTTAAAATAAAAAAAAAAAAAAAAAACTACAAGATACCTTTTTTTATAGAGGATTAAATTTTTTAAAAAAAAAAGGTTTTAGCTAATTAAGCGATATCTTCAACCCTAGAGCGAGAATTTTGGAAATAAAAACTCAGATTGTAAATGTTATAAAAAGTTTTATCGAATGATGTAACACCCATTTCGTGACCTAGATCAATCGACATTCGTCAAGTAAATTGAAACTTTCTAGTTCTGCGTTGACAGTAATATCTCGATTGAGATAACAACTAAGTTATTGATTGACGAATATTAATCGATGAAAATGGAAATTTAAATTTAATATCAGACTCGCGTGTAAAAAAACACTTGCAAGCAATTTTAAAATTTTAATCTTATTAAGTCGGTTTAATAATTGACTCTTTGGAGAGGATAGTGCAAAATATATGTGGCGCATAAATGGAGGGTTACCTCGTAAGACTGGTTTACTATTAAAGCACTAAGAGGTACTAGAAGAGTGGTAGTATCGGTATCAGGATACTGGAAGAACATCAAACAGAAATAGAAGAGCTGTTTTAAGAGGCCTGAACAGTAGCTGTTGCCGTTAGAGGTAAGAGCAAGACCAATATAATAGCAAGAGCAACACTGGGACAAGGATACAGAATATACATAAGCTGCAAAAAGATGTCCTGATTGGTAGAGACTAACGAGTTCCTGTCAGCTACTTACCTCCAAGAATCGCGACAATAACTATGCATCTCATGATTGCCCATCATTTCTTACGCTTTAAATTAAATATTCAACTACCTATTATGTACTTTTATCTCAAAAACATTCATAAAATTCAATGTAGGAATGCAACTTTCTCAATAACTATTCAAAAATCCTTTAATCCCGTGAAATCTTTATAACATCAATACGGATAACCAATACTGGTTTGACCAGGTGGCAACCGCCAGTTGCGCCCGGGCCCAAAATTCCCCTCCTCCCTCCTCCCCCCTCCAACCTCCAACCTCCAACACACTATAAACTCCAAGAGCAAACGGCTAGTCAGAAATGTAAGTTATTTTAACGAGCGGCAAGCCAGCTTACGATCTTTCGACGGTCTATAAATCAATTCCCGAATAGAACAAGGTAAAGGTTACCCGAGGAACAAAGGAAGCGGATACTTTGTTGGCTTGATGTTCACACTGACCTCAATCCAGTTCTGACACCTCGCAAGATCTATTACACTGTCGGAGATTGGTGAAAGATCCTAATGGTGATCAATTGACTGTTCTTCAAACAGATTTCACCTGTCAGTATTTGGGATTTGGTAATCGGCCAGATGGATTGTCTAGCAATCGTTGAGACTGAGGTAATCAGTGTAGTAGTCTCACTAGATCACGGAGACGCTGATCGATCGACGCAATCAGAGAGCTTGTACCGTTGTTATTTGGAGCGATCGACGCCCTGAGATTTGAATACCGGGAAAGCTGAGGCTGTAATTAAGGCCTTTGAGGATGTGAGGGCAATTAGTGTTGCAATCCTATCAAAAAAATTTATATTCCCACATGGATAGGATTTTCATATATTTTCTTTTTAATATACTTTTTAATAAATTTTTTTGATAGGGCAGTTTAAGCCAGAGCGAAAAGCCTCAGTGAAAATCTCGATTAATTGTGTTATTTAAATCCTTGGGAGAGCCTTCGTGAAAGTCTCGTACGCCCAATGAAAGCGAGATTTAGCTGGTGAGGGAGAACATCGTCTCCTTAGTGGAAACTGCTCGGAGTAAAAAGATAAAGAAGCAAGAGAGAGAGAGAGAGAGAGAGACCTTTTACCAAGAGTGTGTGCGCTTACGCTTACTATCGATTTATTGTTGTCTGGGTCTGTTACGACTTAACCCGGAAGGCGATTCGCCAACAGACTATATTTATTACTATATACCTATATATATATATATATATAAATGCATAAACATATTACTTAACGGAGAGAGAATAATAATAAAAGTGTTTGGGCTTATTTAAATGGTAAATTCAGTCGCGTACTACTTTAGCGAGATCCAAACGTTTTATAACTAATCCAATCTAAGATTCTTAATACTAACTAGGAATTAAAATAAGAGCCTGGCTTTCATAGGATGAATAACTCAACTATCACCAGCGATAGTGATAACTATCACTTTAAATGGGATTCATAAAGTCCCGCCCCTTAATCGTGAGAAATAGAAATTTATTATTTATAAGTCACATTAACTTCCGCTTTATATTAATATTTTCTCGGGTGATTTATGCACGCCTCTAGTGTCAGTCATAGAAATCATTCATTTACATGATCAAAACACTGCAAGAGTTATTTAATCTTTATTTTGAGCTACCAGATGCGTATCATGCAAAAAAAAAAGTATGAAATTTTTTTGATTTCTGGTTAACCAAAACTTCATTGAAGTGGAAAATAACTTCTTTCTATGCAGCAATCTTCTTGGAAATAATAAAATGACTCTTTGATCTTGAAACGCACAATGGTTATGAAGTGTCGGGCCCCACGCATTAAATTTACCGAGAATCATTGGCTTCAACTCGAGTATGTTTGCTTTCCACTGAAATTTTTTCTCTCGTAAGGAGAGACAGGTCCCATAAAAATAAATGATTGTTTGGATAATGGAAGACTTATTGGGGCTAAATAATTCTTTGGATGGAAAAAATAAAAATAAAAATAAAAATAAAAAAAAAAAAAGGACCACGTGACGGGAAGTAATAGACAGGAAGCGAGAATGTGGGTGTTGATCGGAGGTATGACTGCACACGAAATGTCTGTCTGAGTATCACAATCGGTATGAGATGAATAAGAAAATAAAGTATCGAGAATAAGAAGAGTGTGACGATTGTTAATAAAAACCGAGAACGTAGAACGGAGAAGTTGGAATAAATAAACAAATCTTACAAACCATTGTAAGAGCAGACTGAAGGACTGGAAAAAAAAAGGAAAAAGGAACAAAGCTAATGGCTGCCCACACACTGCCACGGTAAAGTTGCCGTGGTAATATTCATAACCATATGTGATGACGCTAAGGGCATCGGTAATTCACGGGACAATAGTTTTATCCAGTTTTTTTTTTTTTTTTTTTTTTCGTTTCAAAGCTTCGCCCACGGTTGTTTGTGTTTTTAGTCTTCTTTTATCACCAGTGTTTGCTTGGTACCTCCCAATCTAACACCTGATAGCGTTAGAAGCTAATCAGAATTTTCTGAGCGGTCAAAACATAAAAAAAAAAAAAATAATAATAATAATTTCGGGCACCTGTAATTTCCTCTGGAGGACTCTCTACTCTGGAGAGTGCCTTCGTATCCGGTTTTCCTGTACTCATTAGCTCGGAGTTTATCCGGAGGGCAGCCGTACGTGTAACGCTTTAACGGAAGGATCGATCGACGCGTCCAACGACCCGAAGACTCAATGCACTCTTGTTGGCTCGTTTTTGTTATTCCCTTTCTTGTTATTCCTCTCAGGCCATCATTCCCATTGTTTCCTTCTCCGGCATTCCTTCCACTAAAAAAGAGGCTCAGCCGGTCCCAAAATTAAAAAGCCAAATATTTGCCGAGAGGATTCGAAGCTTAAAGGGCCTGGCCTGCATTATCATCCGGGTTTTATTTCAATAAATAAACCGGTGAGTGAAAGGAGGAAGGCCTGTAAAAGTAAAAGGGCCAGTGACCTCTCGAGGATCTTTAGGATTCTAAGAAGCTGGCCCAACCAATTCTGCCTCTTTTTTTGGTTTAATGCCTGCCACTTTTCACCAACTCCAGATCAAGATTCTAGATTAAAGATTTGAGATTCTAGGTGCGAGGTCTTGTCTCCGATCTAGGTCGAGATTGCGACAATGCTTTGTTGGCTCACACAGGCAAACAGACCCCAGCTCGGGGAAGGGAGGCTAGTTCAATTGTAGTGACACAATACATTTATAAGACATATTAGCTGTACTCGCCCACGTGCACGTGCAAACTTTATTTTTTTCTTGCTCTATCCTAGTCATCATCATCTTGAGTAATCTCTTGTACCTTATAAATCTGTAATAACACAATAAACAACACTGGCGATATTTTCTGTTCACCAAAAATTTCCGGATTTTAATTTTTATTGGTGGATTCCTACAGAATTACATGAAAATCCTAAAGAAAATCCTAAAGAAAATCCTAAAGAAAATCCTAAAGAAGAAGCATACAGGAATCCATCCAAAAATACCACGTCAAAATTTATGACCACGGGTGTTTTCGATAAAAAATTTTCTATTCTTTCTGTGATTTAGATGTACTGGATAAAGAATGGGACTGTTTAACTAATCCGTACATGGAAAAAAAAAAAACAAAGAAAAGGTCGAGACATAACGGCGTCTGACGCCCACGTAGGAGGATGTCACGTGTCCCGGTGTTTGTCAGCGGCTAGATGATAAAGCCACGTCCAGTAAGCTACAACGTGCCAGGGTTTTATATCGGAAATGTTTCCCAGAATGACTTATCTATTTTCCAAACGCCACCCGAATAACAAATTTTACAAAGTATCGAGAGTTTCAATTGGTAGAGATACATCGACAGTCTATAAATAAAACGGAACACAGACATTAAGATCGACATACAGATGATATATTGGAAAGAAAATGAAAGATTCAAGACGCCTGATCTCCTGGAAGATGATGATAGTCTACCGCAAACTGTTAACGTTTTTATGGTATATCACGGAGCGGAAGTTTGATGGATAATATAAATAGCAAATTACTTCGATACCGAATCACGCGATTTTAACAACGAGTATACACGGATAGATTATATATTATACATTATACATTACCGAAGAGTTTTATGTACATAAACGGGGTGTGTATAATGAACGTCAGACGTTACATCAGCGGGGAATTCAAGATCAAGGATCTTCAGTACTTTCACCTCTTACTTAATTTATTTTGAGTTAATTTTTCTGATAGACTCTTTTTTTGAGCTTTTCAAGGACAAAGACATCCAGGGTATTATCCAGTGATGGCACTTGAACAGTCGCGACGCATTTACATCTCGAATTATTTACTATATGTTCGGTTATTATCCAGATATCCAATCAGAACTGTCGGTAATAATATACTTAAGGGAATTATCAAAGATGGCACTGGTTTCCGCTACAAACTGGTTAGTTACAGAACGGATAATCAACGAATAAAATTGATACCGGATCATATCAATATCATGTTTTAGACCTAAAAATCGCTAGATTTCAATCAAATGTCCCTTATTTTGGACTAGAGGATCAAATTTTCTGTAAATCGTAGTTTTTGAAATTTTTTAATCCAATTTTTGCTATCGCAACCTTAAATTGAATAAAAAAAATTAATTTCAGTCCTAAAAAGGATCTAGTGTCCTTATTTTAAGCGACACAATCAAAAAAGTCTAATTTAAAATTATAAATTCGTTATTATTAAATTTAATAATTTTCCGATCGATAAAACTCTCCACTGGCTCTAGTTGGTGGCGCCATCTACCGAAAATTTATAGAACCTTGATATCAACCAAACCTAAAAGTTTGAATCCTTGTTTACACTTGGCAAAATTATATTTAGGAATTTTATTTTAAATTAATATAATTTTAAAAATCTATCTTTCAGATTCGACCGACGAAGGGATGATGAAGGCAAAGAGCGGTCCGAGTGATGACACCGACGGATCTCCAACGTCTTTTATTTAATCAAAATTAATCCAAGTAGAGCTTAGCTTCTTTACGCAAAATCCCTCGAGCACGATTCGACAAAATGGACCCTGCGAGGATAATTATCAACAGTTAGTTTACTGATAATTACGGAAGCGTCTAGAGCGTCCAGAATGCCATAATTATGACAAAGTTTCTTTTTTTTATGATTTATTATTATTATTAAAATTATTATTACTAGTTTTTGTTGTGGTTGTACTTAAGTCATCATTCATACTCTAAGATAATATTTTATAATTATTTTATAAATCTCAATCCATTCCAGAGTATCAGAGTGTTTATAATTAATAACTCCCGAGATTTTTTTTTTGCTTTAGAATTTTATTAATTAGATATTTTTTGGAATGTGTGCCTTAATGTTGAAAAAAAAAAATTTTTTATAATGACCCATAACCTGACAAATTATCAATCTTTTGGCCCATAACCTGTAAAAAAAATTTGTCATGGTCTAGAACCTGTAAAAAAAATTTGTCATGGTCTAGAACCTATAAAAAAAATTTATCATGGCCTAGAACCTGAAAACTGTCCAATATTTTTGCCTAAAACTTAATAAATATCATTTATCTTGACCCATAGCCTTAAAAAAAAATTTTTTTGCCTGTGCCCATAACCTGTAAAAAAATTTTTTTTTCCAAACATTAAGGTAGACAGTAAAAAAAATCAAATAAAATATCAGCTTCCTCTTCGCTCTGTCCCAAAATACTCAACCGAACGAGGAGAGAAAAAGGCTGACTATAAACTGGTGGCCCGCTGATACAATTATTAAAACTATTAATAACCTAAAAATAGCTCGGGACCACTTTAACGATCACGGCCATTTTTGGTATCTGGGCCTTAGTCTCATTTTGTGATTACATATTGATATTTTTATTGAAATATACTGTACTACTATTAAGAATATTAATAACTGTAACTATTGTACTGTATAACTATATTAATTAATACTACTAGGCTAAGCAGTTTAAAAAAAGATTAAATTTTCAAGGCCAGTCGGTTTCGACTATCAGCAAGTGTCCTTACTCTTAGCAATACCAATTGGGATATGTTTTTGTGAGGTTAAGCTCCTGTAAGTGTTAATTGCGACTTTTTATGTATGCATTTTTACGTTTTACTCTTTAGTTTTACGTCAATTTATTATTATTATTATTATTATTATTATTATTATTATTATTTTTTGTACGGACGAAGGCACTCGGTCCCCTTTACGATCACACATAGTGTTTTTAAAAAAGCCTCAATTCGGCTGATAGTTCTTCTGGAGAAGACGCGGCGTTGAATTTGGTACTAAAAAAAATTTTTTAGGAAAAAAATTTTTCAATTAAAAAAAAAAAAAAAAAAAAAAAGTACAAATACCACCGCGTCTTTTTCAATTAAACGTCGGCTTATTTGAGGTAAGTCGTAAGGGCTGAGGATCGTTGTGCCTTCGAATAAACTGATCGTCAATTGTATTAATATTAAGCAAAATAAATAAATAAATAAATAAATAAATTTAATTAATAATAATAATAAATAATTGCTAGGACCAGACATTAACCGTTTTGTGATTCCTACTGTAATGGCAATTGTTCTAATAATATTGTTTTTATTTTATTTTTTTTTATACGATATGTATAACTATTGCTTACATAGTTACTAGTTTTATTAATAAAAAAATAAATGTGTACTCTAATTGAGTGTTGCAATAAAAGACTATCATTTTAAATAATAACTTTGTTGACTGCATTAATTTTAATCACCTGTGGCGTGATTTTATTCTCGATCATTAATTACTGTAAATGTGCGCAGTAATTAGATACCTTAACGGTTGACGCCAGTGCGAGGTCATTTGGAAGTTATTTTTATTTTAAATTAAATTCTTTGTTCGACAGGTCATTTTTTAGATAATTAAATTATTATCTGGACAGGAGGGGGGGGGGGCTGGGCTGGAAAGATATCAGTAGTGTCCAGTAATTTTAGTAATTCGTCAGTAGTCAACGATTCGGCTGACGCATTAAATATTTTTTTATAAGGTATGAATAATTTTATAATATTTAATTTATTAAAAAAAAAAATTTTTTTTAATAAAAAATTAATTAATTTAATTAATTTTCAGGATCAAAATGGCGAAGCTGAAATTAATTTTAATCTTAGCGGTGGTAATCTTAAATTCCAATTGCGAAGCAGCAACAGGCTTAGCGACGACGAATCAAATCGGGCAGACTCTGAAGGACATTGTATTAACAATCAGTAAAGTAGTGACTACATTCAAAAGGCGCTATCCGCCGGTAACAGTTCAGAAGAACTACACGCATTACCCGCTGTCGGAAAACCAACCGTCAGTAAACTCAACAGAGCTCCCCGAGCAGAAGATTCAGGTGGAAAGAACTGTCCGACGGATGATGAGAAATATCAGGAAAATAACTAATAAAATACCAAAGTACACAGAGAGTATAACGGATTCGTTGGACTCCTTGTTGGAAATGATAGTTGACAAGCTACAAATTCAGGACGATCAATTCCGGATGCTAGACGACGCGCTGCAGAAGATCCATAAACACTCTGCGGCTATCGACCGGTTCTACGGAGACTTTATCAAGTTTTCGCAACCGAAACTCATAGTGGCGCCCTCTACGATCGACGAGCTTGTCATGTCGATATTTTCCTACAAGGAGAACAAACTTATTATGAGCGTGGGAGGATTGAGGGGATACTTCGAGCCAAGGGAAGGCGCTTTTATCTATGAAACTCTTGACAAGTATTTTAATAATCCAAATGTAAGTTATTTTGATTTATCGGCAGTCGATAAAGTAGATTTAAAAAAAAATAAATAAACTGGCTAATGGTAGGATTAATGTGAAAGTTTCAGGAGCTGACATTTGAAAAGATATGTGACTCTACCCTGTCGCTCCAAGAAGAAATAAAAATGATTTACAACCTAGTAATGGTCCAGGAATTGAGAGCCTTTATGATGATAGTCTTCTCTTATAAATACGAAGAACTAATCCAACCAGGTAAGATTTTTTTTTCTTCTAATTTCTTCTAATTAGCTTATCCGTAATATAAAAACACAAAATCACTTTCAGAAAATAGCAACAATGCGGTAAAGCTTTTGGTATCTCATTCATTGAAGAGAATGAGCAAATACCTGCTCGTTATCAAGGAGATAACCGAAGGGGCTTCCCGCGAAAGAGTCAGGTGCGACCCACCGCAATATGATCTAGGTACTATTTTCAAAATTTATCCATAAATCGTCTGGGCCTATAACCTATTGCTTAATTTAATGATTTTCTAGACATCAACTACTTCCGGCTGGACTACTTGTTCGGTCTGTACTACCTCAACGAAAGACAAATCACCACATCATGCTCTTACCCAATATCTCCGTTTTCAACAGCGAAACCACAAAATCTTATACCACTGCCGTATAATCCTAATCCTAATCCAAATTACCGAATACAAACGGCTCCTAATAACAATTTAAGAAATTTGCCGAGTTCAAACTGGAACAATTTTACAAATCAGCGGTTAAAATGGAACATTAACCCAACTACGATAATCCGGAACAAAGTCCAGTGCTTGGACGAGACCCCTCACAGCCAGAATTTGCTGGTACCGAAGTACTGCCCGACTGATAACAATTGTAATGGAATTTTGCACCACTGCAAGGTTGTTCCAAGTGCTTCTTTCTGCGAAACGGTAAATTTTTTGGGTTAGCTTTATACATTTAGAGATTCAGAGGTAATAATGGGCTATTTTGTAGGACAAGAGTTACGGAAGGAGGTACCATTGGATCAACAATGGAACCAATGACATTTCAAGCATAAATTGCGATGGTAGCTTCGTAGATACCATGACAGTCGCGACCTGCAATAGTCTTCTTTGTCAATGTTCTGAACAAGGCGCTAAATCTTCTGCGACCAGAGCTGTTAATTTGATGCCCCAAGTTGCTGACATTGAACATAACATGTAAATTTTTTAATAATTACTACTACTACATAAAAAAAAAAAAAAAAAAAAAAAAAAATTATTTTAATGGCTTGTGTAAATTTAAAAATTTTTTTTTCAAGGGACAAACACGATAACTTTTTAAAAAATAAATTTTTCAACTCAATTTATTTTTTAATTTCTTCATCTGGCTTATAGATAGTTTCAGATTAAAAATCGAGCTTTAAGACCAGTCTATGGTTATTTTTTATGATTCACTTATCAGAAAAAAAAAATTTTTGCAGGAAAATTTAAAAACAAGCTTTAAAATATTATTGCAAGTCGAATTTCTTGTAATTAAATAATTTAAATTATTTTTTTAATTAATTCTTTTCATAATTATTATTATTTTTTTTTTTTTTTCAGAATTAAAAAAATTAATTAATAGTCTCTTTAAATTTATTATTATAAATATTAAAGTATCTAAAAATGTTTCGACATTTTCCAGGGTAATGACAAACTTCCGTTTCCAAAAAAAGGACAATGTGGTCCACCTGCAAATTCAACAGGGCCACCTCCTGCCGGAAGGCAAAATCGACAACTTAACGACATCCTGGGTCCCACTTCCAGACCTATTGTACTACAAAAACGTACCCAAGGGTGCCTTCTGGTTAAAAAAGGACAACGTAGTTTCTCCGCTGGTTTACGACGTAGACTACACCTTCCTGAAGCACGACAGGATGACCCTGAACTTGGACGACGTGATCGCGGGCCCAGGATACGTCGTTACCGGAGTGAGACTCAACTACCGGACCGAAGGCCCAGATAACGAGGCGACTCCATTAGAGCTCCAGGTCCATATTACCCCTTATGACTACTACCAGGGACACCTAAAGCCGACAAAGAGCAACCCTTCGAGATGGATCAACGTCCAGAACTCCGGAGAGCACTCTAGAGTCTACGATCGCTTCCGGAGAAAAGTCGATCTTTCAAAAGCCGACGACCCGCTAAAGTCTCCGAAGAACCTCGAGGTCTCCGGCCAGAACATGTTCGTCAACTTCCAGATCACTGATTATGATAAAGACTTCGGGCAGCTCACTGTGCCGTTCTTTGATTCTCGGGCTGCAGGTGTCGCCAGTCTCAGCGCTATCAGTGGAGTGGGGATAATTCATCGAGGCCAAAAGGGATACGGAGGGTTCTTAGCTCCTAAACTCGTCAATGCTGATCATGCTAGGTTTATTGATTTTGATTTATGTGAACACGAGATTCAGCACTTTACTTCTTTTTAAATAATTATTGTTATTCATGTTTTAATAAAATTTTCCATATGAATTAAGTTGTTTATTTTTAATCTTTTTAAAAAAAATCTAAGTAACCGCGCAAGCGGTGTTGCCAAGTCAAATACAAGACTTATTTTTTTTTTTTTTTTTTAATAGAAAGATTATTATTTTTTTTTAATCAAATTGAATAAAAATAAAATTTTTTTTAAATCATTAATTGCACCAAATTCTTAATTCGCCAATTTTTTTGTATCTCTTATCCTTGAGCTAAAAATACTAAATAAAATCTAAATGATAACTCCTAATAATAAAAATAAACCAAAGACATTTTCGATGAACTAGAACATTTATAAAATTATCTAAAAAATTTATAAATGCTAGAAGTTATCCAGAATTACAACAGATGGCGCTAAAAGTCCATGTTACAAAAGCAACAAAGGCTAACAAAAATAAGAAGCTTAGCAGAGACATTTTATCAATTAATACCTATTAATACTTTATAAAAAAGAAAATTCACTTAGGAACATCAAAAAGCGATTAGAAAAAAAAAAAAAAAAATAATTAACGGAAAGTATAGTGTTTTAACTTAATTTAACTTAATAGATCTTCGTTAATTAAATTGTTTTCCCCATTTGCTTCTATAATGACGTCAACAATTAATTTTTAATTTTTATCTTAATCTCAAAAATAGGCTAACATTGGTAATTCGAAAAAAATATCCTTCAAGTTATGTAAATTATCGTAGAAACACAGAAATTTTTTACCTCTGATTAAAAAATGAACATCTAGTTTATCTCCTGACCTATGAGAAGACAAATGTTAGATAATGATTGCGAGATTTCCAAGAAAAATACTTCTTATACTAGTTTATACCGGCTAGCTGATGATCAGAAGATCATAAATTGAGCGCTGGTTTGATACAAGTTCCGTAAAGTGTCTAGATTATCCAGAAGGGTGCAAATTGAGAACAAATCGGTGAGTAAGCTTTTCTAATTTGATCAAAAAATCATATTTCATACAATTTGATACATTCACTTTAATGAGTCTAACTTCTGACTAACTAGGGCTTCAAGCGTTTTGTCAATTAATTTTAATGAAAGATTTTACATTATTTGCTGACAATAATAAAACATTTTATCATTTATTTTTAATATAATATCGATAATCATTAAGTAGATCTTTAATTTTGACGTTATATTTTGACGCCACAAATTTTTTATTTTTTAAAGACGAATTAATTTTTATCATCCCAATAGTAGTCGTTTTATTCTAATAATTTCAATAATTCGACAGCCCCCCCCCCTGAGTGGAGCGAAGCCGCGAGGCCGAGGAGTGGGAGGCGGGACTAGAAGTGGGGGTAGGCCTAAACATTTGGCGTTGATTTGCTCGTCAATTTCGACGTTTAAAAGTATCTAGATATCTAGATAAAAATCGTTAGATTAAATGACCCCCGTCAAGATGTTAATTTATATAAATAAGTGAGTTATCCACCACCTAGCCCTCTTTTTTTTTTTTTTTTTTTTTTTTACTAAATAATAACAATAATAACAGTCGCGAGAGGAAAGGAGGGGATCGAAGCTTATCAGAGCATTTGACGCGCTCGACATTAAATTTTAGTTACCCAGAGTGTCTTGTCAGTGAATTCTTGAAGTTATTAAATTAATGAACCAGAAGCCTTTATTCCTTTCTTAATCATCAGGTAGGTCTTATTGTTGTTATTGCATCTACTTTTTTTTTTTTTTTTTTTTTTTTACTAATAATAAAGTTTATTTAGCAATGGGGAAATTACCGGCACTAGCGCTGCTGGTTCTTTTGATCAGCGCCAGCTATCCGGAAGCGCAAGCTTTCAGTTTTGGAAATATATTTAATGTCGGTTCGATAATTAAAAATATTATTGGGACTGTCGCAAACATTGTAGGGGTATTTGTACCCCAGAAACTCGCTCCAGATCACTCTAAGGAGTACCGACAGTTCGAAAATGATCTCATGGGGCAAAATAAAAGGCTAAAAGAAATTTACGGTAAAGTTAATGACGCTAAAGAGCGGACTATGGCGTTGGAAAAAAAACTTGCAACGACCGCTCAAAACTTTAAAAAAATCGAAATCAGAGCTCAGACTCGTGAAATTCAAGTTATGGATATGATGAACCGAATCGACGATGTTATCAAGAAGACTGACGTTCTGACGTATTCCGTGACAGATGTGCTGACTGTCCAAATTAACGACACTGTTCGTAAGCTTGGAATAGCCGCGGATCTCGACAGTGAGATGATGACCCTGCACAAGTACATTGTCGATATCAGCGACAGCTTTGATATTCTGGTACAGCGCACCACGAGAAGGGAAAATATGAGTGAAAGAAGCTTCCGGGACTTTCTCAAATCGATAGTTTCCTACAAGGCCCGTCAGCCGAGAGATATTATGGACAATATATGGGGGTTGTTCCAGAAATCATCCATTACTGACGATCTACCATCAATCTTTGTCAATTACGTCCATGTAAGTTAATTAACTTACTGTTGTAAAGATTAGTAATTTTTTAAATGTTATTTTTTTATTAGAGACAAAGTTTCGAAGAGAAATGCGACCTAGACTCGACGTTCCAAGACAAGCTTAAAGCCATCTATAATTTGGTGATGATTACCGAATTTCGGCATTTTCTTATGCAGGTTGTGTCTTACAAGTACACGTCCATTATTGACCCAATAAGAAATGGTAATAGATAACTCAAATTTAATTATTGCTTTTATTAATCGCGTTATTGTTCTAGGTAATATAAAGAATGATGTCAACACGTTTGTCGGAAGGTTAATCCAAAAGTCCCAAGGCTACATCAGGACTATGAAGGAAGCCTTTGAAAAAATACCTACTGACATCATGCGCTGTGACCCTTCTGTTCACTTAAAAGGTACCCAATGAATTTATACTTTTTCCTAAATCAAAAAAAAAAAAAAAAAAAAAAAAAAATCTTCATAGATTCTTTTGATAGAACAGTCTCACATCCTTAATTGTTTCAGATGACAACAACTTTGAACTCAACAATCTATTTGGAGCCTACTACATAAACATCGCTCAACTGGACGTTCATTGCGACGTTACTTGCGACATAATTAACGTAAAAAGAGATCTAGAGTGCCTTTCTGTTTCCGAAAGCGAATCTGGTGATATAGTTCCTCATTACTGTCCGCAATTCCAGTGCAAAGGAAGGCTCCACTCCTGCAAAAGAGCAAACAGCTACAGTTTCTGCGAATCTGTAAGTCCCTTCAAAGTTACATCACTGAGCATCAGTGTATCTATCAATTGTTTTTCACCAGCGAATTCCGAACGAGCAGCGCTACAAATGGATCAGAAAAGATCCCGACGAATCGATGATCAACAGCTGCGACGGCAACTTCGTTAATACGATGACCAGAACGCGTTGCGAAAGTTGCATGTGTCAGTGTTCCGAAGAGGGAGCTGAGTCTGACGCAACCAGGACCGTCAGTTTGCTTCCTCAGTTGTCTGATTACAAGAACAACATGTAAGTGATCTTGTCGATTTTTAAAGAGCTGGTTGATCATTAGTTTTCTTTTTTAGGGTCGTTACCAACGTCCGTTTCCAGAAAAGGAACAATGTCGTCCATATCCAAATCGAGGAAGGCGAGCTGCTTCCAGAAGGCAGAATCACACGCGGCAGTCAGCGCTGGATTAAACTCAAGGACTTTGTTTACTCACGAAACACTCCCGAGGGCTCCTTCTCGATTGTTGACGGCAATGACCTGCTTCCGCTGACGCCTAATGACAACTTCACCTTCCTAAACCACGATAACCGCAGAATGATGCTCCATGACGTTAAAGTTGATTCTGACAGAGTGGTAACAGGCGTCAGGTTCTTCCTTAGAAAAACCGATGATGTAGAACCTAGTAAGATTGTCATTATGGTCCACGCGACCAAGTACGATTACTTCACAGGCAAGGTGCTGCATAAGAAGCCTAATGCTCACAAGTGGTACGACTTCCATGAAAGCCGCTGCTCTTATTGTATCGTGCCCACGTTGTAAGTATTTCGTCCAAAATTGTCATTTTTTAATGCTTCAGGCTGATAATTGTTTTTGTTTTTACGGATAGGACGGAGGTCGACCTTAATAATCGTGGAAACCCCATGGATTCGTTGAGGAACGTTGAAGTCACCAAATCGAACCAATTCGTAATGTTCAGAGCGTCAGGAGATGACAACTCTGGTCACCTAACCATCCCCTTCTTCGACGCAAGGCCTGCTGGAATCGCGAGTCGCACTGCTCTCAATGGAATTGGAATGCTCCATCGCAGCAACAGAGGCTACGGAGGGTTCCTTGCGCCGAAGCTTCTCGGTATAGATCACTCATTTGCGATGACCTACGAGTTGAGCTACGAAAAAATTGAAAGCTACAAGTGGACTTGAAATAATTTTACTTTCTGAGATTTTTATTGTAGCTTTGGACAATTTTTCAATAAAAAAAAAAAAATATCAATATTAATCATTGACATAATTTTTGTCCAAAAAACCTCAAGCTGTTTCAATTCAATCCATAATTTTATTTTTAAAAATTTTATACTGAATATTGACGTCAATAGCTTCGAGCGATTTATCAATTACTTTTAATGGAATATCGATAATCATTAAATAGATCTTTAATTATAATTTGACGCCACGAATTCTTTATTCTTTAAAGAAGTATTAATTTTTATTATCCCAAGAGTAGTCGTTTTATTCTAATAATTTCAATAATTCGACAGCCCTCCCCCTGAGTGCAGAACGAAGCCACGAGGCCGAGGAGTGGGAGGCGGGACTAGATGTGGGGGTAGGCCTAAACATTCGGCGTTGATTTGCTCGTCAATTTCGACGTTTAAAAGTATCTAGATATCTAGATAAAAGTCGTTAGATTAAATGACCCCCGTCAAGATATTAATTTATATAAATAAGTGAGTTGTCCACCACCTAGCCCTTTTTTTTTTTTTTTTTTTTTTTTTTTTACTAAATAATAACAATAATAACAGTCGCGAGAGGAAAGGAGGGGATCGAAGCTTATCAGAGCATTTGACGCGCTCGACATTAAACTTTAATACCAAGAGTGTTTAGTCAGTGAATTCTTGAAGTTATTAAATTAATGAGCTAGAGGCGTTTATTCACTTTTTGATCATCATCCAGGTAGGTCTTATTATTCCAATTTTTTATTATTCATGTGATTAATTTAAAGATTGAATTTCTAGGTGTCTTTAAAAATGAGCAAGTGGATATTTGTGAGCCTGGTCCTGGCTTTCGGAATGAAGGAGATTGATGCAGTGCCTCTGATGGCTATCGACGCTATGGTTGGAGCTGGCCGAAATCTGATAAACACTATTTTGGAAGACATCGCGCCGGGTCATAACGAAGTCAAAGATCCGTTCGCTCTCAGCAACGAGACTTTGCAGTCAATTGAAAAAATTAACGCGTATATAACGAGTCAAAATCAATTAAAGAACGAAACTCTGATATTTATTAAGGACACCGACGATCAAGCGGCCAATGTCAATCAGCGATTGTTTGAGATTGACCAGATTGCCGATAAAGCTCTTAATTATACGGAAAGAACTAATTTGAAGCTTAACAAAGTTTTGATCAAATCGCAATACGTCTTGAATGAACTTCCAAAGATAACAGCTACGATCGAGACCAAAGTCACCGAGTTGATGAACAACCTGGCTGACAGACTTAAGATCGAAAATGAATTCAGGACATCCTCCAAGCTGCTCGCGCAATATTTGAGGAGGATTCAGAATATGTATGACGGATACATGGAAAATCTAAATCCCAAGACTCCCTTGACTCCCATGACCTACGAGAATCTCTTCAATACCACCTTGTCCAACGGTGCTCAGGAACTCAACAACAACCTTTATACGATAGAGGCTATGCTCGCAAGCAATAAATCTGTGCTTTACAAAGGATTCCTCGATGCCTTCAACAATAAAGGGAAGGTAAGCCTTTGATTTATTTTAGTAATTCATGAAGAAACATGCAAAATTCGATGCAGAAATGGACGAAAACTTGGATTACTAAAACGACTTTTAACCTTTTCAGATAATGTCATTCGAAGAAAGATGCGGCTTGAGTGACACTTACCAGAATCGTCTCAAGAGGATTTACAATTTGATTTCTATCAACGAGTACCGTGCCTTAGTGATGCTGACTATCGCCCACAAGTACTTCGAAACCCAAAGGAGTAAGATTGAAATTTTATTATCATTAATCAATCTTGCCTGATGATTTATTAATTTTTTAACTTTCAGATGACAGATCAGCGAAAAACGATATACTTACAAATTTTCGTGAGTACGTTAACAGGATGACAAACCACTTGGTCGCCATGAAAGAGGCAATGACAGTTGCTTCCACGGAAATCATTGAGTGCGACCCTCCTCAGTACATGCTAGGTAATTAATTTCTATCGAAAAATTTATCCATACAATTGGCTTACATTTGTTACATTTTCTAGACATCAATACTTTCTCCTTGACGAATTTGTTCAGCATAATCTACTTGAGTACCGACCAAATTGGTAACCGCTGCTCGCGATCGTGCCCAAAAATTGACACTGTCAACAAACTCGCTTGTAAGAAAGATGTCAAAAACAAGAACAATTTAGCAGTAAAAGAGTATTGTCCGAAGCAGCAGTGCAACGGTCGGATCCACGATTGCGAAGTTAAGAATTACTATGAATTCTGCGAAGCGGTAGGTCACTTGAACCAGAATACCAAATAATTAAAATGATACATGGGAATTTAATTAATTTATTTTACAGCACGAAGGTGCGGCGACGAGGTATCAATGGATCGAAAGTTTCACGGACAGAAGCAGCCGATTGAACTGTGATGGACGTTGGGTCGATACAATGAAGGAGTCCAAGTGCATTGAGTGTATGTGTCAATGCTCTGCAGAAGGAGCCGAATCCACGGCAACTAGGACCATCAGTTTGATTCCTCAATACACTGATGTCAACAACAACATGTAAGGTTATCCAAAATTTTATCCGGATGCGTAAGCATAAATGGTATTAATGATTTTCTGTTTGTAAGGGTTGTCTCGAATATGAGGCTCCGTAAGAAGGACAACGTGGTCCACGTCCAAATTGAGGAGGCTCGTCTTCTGCCGGGAGGAGAAATAGACACTAGTACTCGCCGTTGGATCCCGCTAGATGACCTTGTCTACAGGAAAAACACTCCTGAAGGCGGCTTCTGGAAGGTTCAAGGAACGGAGCAAGTCGGGCTGGTCTTCAACGAAGACTACACCTTCTTGAGCAACAACAAGAAAAGCTTGTACCTAGATCAAATCGTTGTGGACAAGGACTATGTTGTAACTGGGGCGAGATTCAAAAATTCCTATGAGAATTCTCAGTTAGGAACTCCGAACTACAGCGCTATTCAGCTCGAAATATTCAAGACCAAGTTTGACTACCAGAATGGAACCTTGTCGAAGAATAAAGAAGAACAGCATATTTCTGTGATTGCCAATAACAACACGCAATCTCAACACAACGACGCTTATAGCAAGGCTCGGTAAGTATTTAAAAAATTAATTGGAAGGTGAGAGATTTGGATTATTGATGGTTGATATTGCAGAACGAAAACGCTACTGAAGAATTTGAGGCTTTCAACCGATAGCAACAAAAATTCGGAATTGTGGCCGCCAAACGCGGAATTGGAGTTCAAAATGACGGCAAGGGTTGGATACGGAAAAGGGGTAATTCCGTTTTTCGACGGACGTCCGGCGACCAAGCAAAGTCAAGTGCCACTCAGCGGAATGGGAATTGTTTATCGTAAGAGAAAAGGCTACGGAGGATTTATTTCGCCGATGCTGATTGGACTCAATCACGCTGAGTATGTTATCACAAAGTTGAGTGACGAGGAGAAAAAGAGAATGGAAGAGGACTTTTTGGGAAATTCTGATAAATTAGGTACAGGGAATAAACTTGATTTTACAAGTGATAATAGTAAAGATGGATCTGATTATCTGAATGAATTCGATGAATAATTGATAACTGATTGTCAATTCCTTGCTAAAATTACTTTATGTAACTACTTTTAGTAAAAAATAAAAATTATGTGACCTAATGTTTTTGGGAATTATTATTATTTGACAATTATTTGATGGTACGATATTTGTTGAATAACAAGTGTGATTGATAAAAATAAATTCGATTAGTCGGACATAAATTGACGCACATTAGTAACAAGTGGCCCTCAGGCTGTAGCTTTTTATAAATTACTACTTGTATACATGATTTTTTGGTCTAATTAACTGTGTCAATTCAGATAACAAGCAAAGAACCACTACTCAAGTTAATTGATCGATAATTTGTTTTTTATCCAGTTGGCTTCAAGCGTCTTTCCTTTTTAATTTTCAGCTTGATGCAGCCACGTTGTATTTTTATCTATATTATTGTTATTAGATTTTTTTGTTATCTAAAACAATATTGGTGAACTTATAATTTCCAAAAATTTTAACAACTACAGTTAAACCCAATCCAATAACCGACAAATAATTGTATAAACCATTAATTTTGAATTTTATCCCGACAATTCGGCATAGATACATCTCATCAACGCTAGAACTAAATCGAAGTCGATGAATTAATTAAATAAATCAATATTAAACTCATTAGAAGAGCACCCGACGTAATCGAAAGATCTAGGATCTATTCCTAGCTTGGTTAATTAATTTAGTTTCTAAATATAGTCATGATTCATTTTTGAACTAATGACCTCCAAGATTTTACATTATTTGCTGACGTTAATAAAACATATTATCATTTATTTTTAATATAATATCGATAATCATTAAGTAGATCTTTAATTTTGACGTTATATTTTGACGCCACAAATTTTTTATTTTTTAAAGACGAATTAATTTTTATCATCTCAATAGTAGTCGTTTTATTCTAATAATTTCAATAATTCGACAGCCCCCCCCCCCCTCAACCCTGAGTGGAGTGAAGCCGCGAGGCCGAGGAGTGGGAGGCGGGACTAGAAGTGGGGGTAGGCCTAAACATTCGGCGCTGATTTGCTCGTCAATTTCGACGTTTAAAAGTATCTAGATAAAAGTCGTTAGATTAAATGACCCCCGTCAAGATGCTAATTTATATAAATAAGTGAGTTGTCCACCACCTAGCCCTCTTTTTTTTTTTTTTTTTTTTTTTTTTTTTACTAAATAATAACAATAATAACAGTCGCGAGAGGAAAGGAGGGGATCGAAGCTTATCAGAGCATTTGACGCGCTCGACATTAAACTTTAGTTACCCAGAGTGTCTTGTCAGTAAATTTTTGGAGTTATTAAATTAATGATCTAGAGGAGTTTATTTATTTCTTAATAATCATCTAGGTAACTTTCTTAATTATTTATTGTAATTTTCAACGAATAATTTTTTGCATTGAAACCCAACAGATAATCCTTAAAAAAATGGCTAATGTACGACTGTTAGTAATGATACTTTGCATCACAACCAATTACACATCCGCTAAGGGATTCAATGTCGCAAAAATGTCCGGATTTATTGCAATTTCTCACGATCTTTATTCCGGAATAAGTGACACTGTTAAATCTTTTAAACAGCCCTCGAATAATGACACTCCGGAAGCGAATAAACTACTGCAAGGAATCGATGAAGCGACTAAAGGACTCACTGAGACATCTAAGAATTTAAATACTTCGCTGACGGACTTTACCGAAGTAACCGATGTCATAAACAAAAACATTGATGTCTTAGGCGGTAAAGTCGACGACATACACGACGTCGCGAAGGTTATGCTCCGCCGTTTGGACAAAGTAGTGCAGAACCTCGCAAGAATCACCGCGGAGTTCACGAAAATTCCCAAAGCCGTTACCAGCAAAATGGAGAAGATGCTCAACCTTATCATCAAGCAGCAAGCCACCCAGCAAACCATGGACAATCAGTTGATGCAACTTTGGGAGCACACCACAAATATAGACACTTGGTATAATAAATTCCTGACTATCACCAACCCGGACTTTCCACTGCAACAAGTTACTTACGACAGATTTTACGAAATTGTTACCACCAAAAATAATGAAGGCATGGAAAAAACCATCGACTACATTCATGCGATGTTCACCACCGGTACTGGCAATTCTTCCATCCACGACAATATCCTCGATTTCGTCAACATCTATCAGAAGGTTCGTAAATATTTTTGTAACTGCTTTTTGCATAAAACAAATAAAAAATGTTAATTTATTTAATTGAACTTGCAGCAACTAGCGTTTGAAAGTAAATGTGATCTGCAAAGGTCGTTTCAAGAACAACTGAAAGTTATCTACAATATTGTTGTCGTCAGCGAGCTTCGAGTCTTCATGATGACTGTGTTTGCGTACCATCGCAAGCAAATCGAGATTACAAGTAAGAGCCGTCTGTTTTAGAAGCTAATCTATTAGATATAAAGTTGATAAATTATTCTGGTTTGTTGTAGATCCTAAAATGCTCGGAGAAAATTTCATTACCCAAGACTACAAGAACGAGTTGCGAATGGTAGTTGAAAAAACACTTACTCGCATGAGTGGGTACCTTCAAGCTATGAAAATGGCCACCCAACATTCATCAGCGGAAATTTTCCGCTGCGACCCACCAAACCCTGTCATCAGTAAGTTAATGAAGATTAATTTTTAAAATTAAATTGTTTTCATTAAATTGTTAATGTTTGTTGTAGATGATGATATTTTCCGACTGGACGATCTCTTCGGGCTCTATTACTTAAATGTCCAACAAATCAGCAGCGATTGTGAGGTAGAAGACCTGGAAATTATAAACTTTACGGGATTTGTTGATTCCTTGGATTTGATCCAGTCAGGCGCTTATGTCGAAAGTTACCGTCCTAGGTACCAATGTCATGGTCGGATACACAAATGCTTTAAAGGTGGAAAGCGAAAATTCTGTGAGGCTGTAAGTTATTACTTTATCTACTAGCGATCATAATGTACATCCTATCAAAGAAATCCAGTCTAAATAAATTTCCATATAGTAATCCAAGTATTCATACTTATTTCTGGATTTTCAGACGGGAATCCATGCATTCCTTTGAATCTTATGGATTTCTAAATAAATCCATACTTTTTCCTGATTTCCACGCGAATTTACATGGGTTTTTTTTTATGATTCAGTTCTTGTCTTATTATTTAATTATAAATTAAAAATTGCAGAGACTAGGAACTGGAAAACGTTACGAATGGATGAGTAACAATCATTCAACGTACAACGATTGCAACGGTCGTTTCATCGACACAATCGCCTACGCTTCATGCACAGACGTAATTTGCCAATGTTCTGAAGAAGGTCCTACGTCAACAGCAACCCGAGCATTCAATTTGCGTCCACAATATTCCGATATAAAAAAAAACAAGTAGGAATTTTTTATCACATTAAATTCTATTAATTTTGTAGCAAATTTTTCCTAATTAATTATTGATCTAATATCTAGAGTCGTGACGAACGTAAAACTGCGTAAAAAGGACAACGTGGTCCACATTCAGATACAGCAAGGACAACTGGAAGCCGAAGGACGCGTCGACGAAGACAGCCTGGAGTGGGTGCCACTCGGAAAGTTCATAAGAAGTGTAAGCGAAGACGTAGAAGGCTTCTATTGGACGGATAACGAAGAAACATTGCCGTTGGCTGAAGACCAGGATTACACATACGTAGCGGATGACCGAGCAGAGCTCAACCTTGACGACATCCTCGTCGAAACGGGCTACATCGTCACGGGGGTCAAGTTCGAGAGACAGAATCTTAATCCTAAAGAAGGGCTAAACAAGAGTCCCCTTAGATTGAAGGTACATGGAACCAAGTTCGACTACGTCGAGGGAAAGCTTTCTATTCCGATGTACGCGCAAGAATTGAATTTAGATGATGGACGATACTTCAAGTGGTTCAATGCCAATTTGTTTGATGCAGAGACAGACCGCAATTACGGCAGAGCAAGGTAAGCATTTATCTAAGACTTCATCAAGCAACTTTTTGGTATTTTAATTTTCTTACAGGGATAAAATTTCCATGGAGGACAAAAGGGACTCAATGCTCACCGCAGGCAACCGGATTGATGCAAGACCTAATTCAGCCGTCAAGTTTCAACCAACGAACTTCAATACCGATTTTGGACAAACTACCATTCCGTACTTTGACGCACGGCCTGCTATTATCGTCGATGGAGTAGCGCTTGGAGGAGTTGGTCTCACGCATCGCGGAACTCCAGGTTACGGAGGATACATTGCGCCTAAAGTATTCTCGGTTAATCACGCGGAGTACATTGAGATCGATATTAAAAACATTCCCGCTGCAGCCAGTGAGATTGTTAAGGATCTCCGCAACGAAGAGAAACCTAGTAAAGATAACAGCGAAGAAGAATTGAATCCAGAAGACGATTATACAGAATATTGAGATTTTTCTTGAATAATGTAACATTTTTATTCTATAAAAATACTGCTAATAAACTTGTTGAAAATTATTATAGATTAATGATTATTATTTAATACATTTGAAAGATTCTCAAGGTCGATTCTTGATTCATAAACTCGTGAACTCCGGGATTATAAATTATTAGCTGACGTCAATCATTTTATCAATTAGTTTTAATAATGGAATATCGATAATCATTAAGTAGATCATTAATTATATTTTGACGCCACGAATTTTTCATTCTTTAAAGACGAATTAATTTTTATTATCCCAATAGTAGTCGTTTTATTCTAATAATTTCAATAATTCGACAGTCCTCTCCCCCCCCCCCCGCCCTGAGTGCAGCGAAGCCGCGAGGCCGAGGAGTGGGAGGCGGAACTAGAAGTGGGGGTAGGCCTAAACATTTGGCGTTGATTTGCTCGTCAATTTCGACGTTTAAAAGTATCTAGATATCTAGATAAAAGTCGTTAGATTAAATGACCCCCGTCAAGATGCTAATTTATATAAATAAGTGAGTTGTCCACCACCTAGCCCTCTTTTTTTTTTTTTTTTTTTTTTTTTTTTACTAAATAATAACAATAATAACAGCCGCAAGAGGAAAGGAGGGGATCGAAGCTTATCAGAGCATTTGACGCGCTCGACATTAAACTTTAGTACCCAGAGTGTCTTGTCAGTGAATTCTTGAAGTTATTAAATTAATGATCTAGATCTAGATAAGTTTCTTCATTATTGTTTCTATAATTTATACTAACAATTTAAAATCCCGCAGGTTCATCCAAAAATGAGTTCTTTGCCATTGTTATTGTTGCTCTCATTTTTGGGGACTAATCTGCGCTCAAGCGCTTTTCCAAGTCTTTCCAACATCAGAAGCATCAACGAATTCAACAATGCCATAGCTGCGACTCTCTACGAAGCTCACAAGCTCTCCTTAACTCAATCCGGTAAGTTTGATTTTTTATGACAATTTTTACTTGTTATTTAATTTGATTTGTTCTAAAACAGAATCGATAAACAAACTCGAGCTATTCATGAATGACAGTAACTTGGTGGCCCAACATGTCATCGGCAATCACCCCGTCGCGCTGTCAGAGTCAATGCAGGAAGCACTTAACCCGCTGATCGCAATAATTGGAGATTCATGGGGCTTCCTCAACGAAACGACAAAACTGGTTGATGCTTTCAAGCAATCCGATGAATTCTTCAAGAATTTCATCGCACTGTTAGTTTCCGATTCTATCAACGACCAGGAGACAATCGGAAATTTTGCAACCGAAATCGTTCAGGGAACCAAATTAGAAGATGCTATCACCTGGATTTATGAAACAATGACATCAGGAGGATTGAATAATATATTTTTCACCCTCCGCGACTATCTCGTGAAATTTGATCGGGTAATCAAGCATCTATCCACGCAAAAAGAGTTAGATTGGAATATTTTAGAGTTATTAACAGGATTTTTATTTTTTAGATCTTCGAAGAGAGTCAACAATGTAATTTTGTCATACCAGTGCAAGACAGCATCAAGAACGTCTTTGATCTGGTTGTTGTCAACGAAATTCGAGGGTTTGCGATGAATCTCTTTGCTCTGAATTACCAGCAAGTAACCTCTGAAGGTAATCAGAGGTCAAATTAATTTTTGTATTTAACTATTTTTTTTTAATTTTCAAAATTTCAACATTTAATGCCTCACATACTATTTTTTAATTTTATAAATTTTTATGGACTTCCTTAATTCCTAATTTAAATTTTATTTCAGCGGCCAATGAAAATATCATTTTGGAAAAAATATCAGATTTCTTGGATCGAGTCTACAGAATACTCAAGGACTCAAAGACATTGACAGCCAACGCGAAGATAGATTTGCTTCGCTGCGATCCAGAACAGCACATACTGGGTAATTCTAATTTTTGTAGGTATTGTAGGTATTTTATCAATTGATAAAAAATTATTTTGCAGATGAAAACTGTTTCCGATTGGAGAATTTGTTCACAAAGTATTACGCGAACGAGCGACAATTGTCTGATATAACTGACGTTGATTTTAAGCACTTTTTCACTTACAACCGCGTTGAGTGTTTAGATGAAACGAACAAAAAGGATGAATTGCATCTTAAGTATTACTGCCCTTCAAGACAATGCTTGGGAAAATTACACGACTGCAGACTTGTGAGTCCAATGCCGGCGTTCTGCGAATCGGTGAGGACTCACTATTTATTTATTGATGTTTCTAGACTGCCATAGCGATTAGTGACTTATATTATTATTTTTTTTTTTTTTATTTGCAGCCATACGAATCAGGTCCTCGGTATCTGTGGGCGGTAGACCAGTACAACAGCTCGACAATTGACAGTTGTCCTGGAAAATTCCTCGACACGATGACCAAATCCTTAAACAGGAACTTCATGTGCCAGTGCTCTGAAGAGGGCGCTGAGACGGACGCGACTAGGGCTATCAACATGAATCCGCAGATGGCGGATATCAAAAATAACATGTAAGAATTCTATGAAGAAAATTAGACTAGATCGCTACATGAATCATTTTTTAATTGTATAATTAATTTTTTTTTTAAGGGTGGTGACGAACGTGAGATTCTTGAAACAAGACAACATGATCCACCTCCAAATCGAGCAAGGAGCCCTACTGCCTGAAGCCAAGATCGACCCAGACACTTTAGAAGTAGTTCCAGTCGGCAGATTCCGTTACTTGAAGAACACAGACGCTGGATCATTCGTGATAATCAACCCCAATGATCAGGATGATGAAATTTATCTAAAGTACGACACTAATTATACGTTCATCAGTCACAACCACAACGTGCTCCATCTAGACGAAATCAACGTCGACAGAGGCTACGTGGTCACTGGTGTCAGACTGAGGAACTCGTTATTCAATCCCGAAAATGGAATCAACCCCTCGCCGATCGAGTTGCAGCTACATGCTACTAAGTTCGATTACCACAAGGGTGTTCTACGTCCGGATCTCCTCAAAGGATCTATATGGATCACCCCCAAGAACTTGGACAACCGTCCCGGGTACACGAGCGAAAGGTAAGATCAGATTGATGTCAGTAAGAAGAATTAGATAAATTGTGTTTCTGTTGTTGGATTATAGGAAGTTATTGGACTTGTCGAATCTGGAAGATTCGCTTTCTGAAGAATTCACCAATGTAGTGGATTCTTTGCCCAATCAAGAGATCAAGTTCCAGCCCTCGGGCATCAGCGGAAACTTGGGACAAACTACTATTCCGTATTTCGATTCACGGGCTCCGGTAGAAACCTCGCTTAGAGCACTGAAAGGAGTCGGAATAATCCATAGAGGGTCCGACGGATTCGGAGGATTTTTAGCTCCGAAGATAATGACTGTTAATCATACTGAGTATGCATTTACTACTGTAAAACCTGTAGAAAGAAGGAAGTGGATGAAGGAATGGTTGAAATGAGATGCTAATTAAATTTCTCCCTAAAATTCCTTTATGTAACTACTATTAATAAACAATAAAAATGATGTAATCCAAAATTTTTCGAAATTATTTGAGATCTATTTAATGCACTTTAGTAATAAGTGGCCCTCAGGCTGTGGGTTTTTAGGAATTACTACTAGTATACATGTTTTTTTGGTTTAATTAACTGCGTCATTCAGATAACAAGCAAAGAACCACTACTCAAGTTAATTGATCGATAATTTGTTTTTTATCCAGTTGGCTTCAAGCGTCTTTCTTTTTTAATTTTCAGCTTGATGCAGCCACGTTGTATTTTTATCTATATTATTGTTATTAGATTTTTTTGTTATCTAAAACAATATTGGTGAACTTATAATTTCCAAAAATTTTAACAACTACAGTTAAACCCAATCCAATAACCGACAAATAATTGTATAAACCATTAATTTTGAATTTTATCCCGACAATTCGGCATAGATACATCTCATCAACGCTAGAACTAAATCGAAGTCGATGAATTAATTAAATAAATCAATATTAAACTCATTAGAAGAGCACCCGACGTAATCGAAAGATCTAGGATCTATTCCTAACTTGGTTAATTAATTTAGTTTCTAAATATAGTCATGATTCATTTTTGAACTAATGACCTCCAAGATTTTACATTATTTGCTGACGTTAATAAAACATATTATCATTTATTTTTAATATAATATCGATAATCATTAAGTAGATCTTTAATTTTGACGTTATATTTTGACGCCACAAATTCTTTATTCTTTAAATAAAGACGTATTAATTTTTATAATCCCAATAGTTGTCGTTTTATTCTAATAATTTCAATAATTCGACAGCCCCCTCCCCCCTCAACCCTGAGTGGAGTGAAGCCGCGAGGCCGAGGAGTGGGAGGCGGAACTAGAAGTGGGGGTAGGCCTAAACATTTGGCGTTGATTTGCTCGTCAATTTCGACGTTTAAAAGTATCTAGATATCTAGATAAAAGTCGTTAGATTAAATGACCCCCGTCAAGATGCTAATTTATATAAATAAGTGAGTTGTCCACCACCTAGCCCTTTTTTTTTTTTTTTTTTTTTTTACTAAATAATAACAATAATAACAGTCGCGAGAGGAAAGGAGGGGATCGAAGCTTATCAGAGCATTTGACGCGCTCGACATTAAACTTTAGTTACCCAGAGTGTCTTGTCAGTAAATTCTTGGAGTTATTAAATTAATGATCTAGAGGCGTTTATTTATTTCTTAATAATCATTTAGGTAACTTTCTTAATTATTTTTGTAATTTTCAACGAATAATTTTTTGCATTGAAACCCAACAGATAATCCTTGAAAAAATGGCTAATGTACGACTGTTAGTAATTGCGCTTTGCATCGGAAGTAACTTCCAAGTTAATGCACAATTCGGAAGTATGTTTGGCATCGGTGATATTGTTCGCGACATTGGAGGAGAAGTTCACCACGTCTGGGAGAGATTCTTCAAAGAGCCCGATGAAAGATACGTGAAGGAACAGGTAAAGAAGATCGAACAAATCAAGAATAACCTCAAGGCCAACGGAAAGTCTCTGGATAACTCCGAAGAACTGACTAAACTTATCCTGCAACAATTGGGTGACACTGACGACAAATCAAGAGATTTGGACGAAAGACTTGTCAGACTAAACGACACTTTTACGCTGGTCGATTTAAAAATCGACATAGTCACGAGCCGCATCAATGAGATTTCTATGCTGATTAGCGATATTCCAGCTACAGTCGCGGAAAGAGCGAGTTTTTTGTTGAGCGGCTTCCTCAACCGAATTAGAGTGCAGAGAAATCTTATCGAGGTGAAAGAACTTTTCAAGACATATACCAGAACCATCGATATAAACTACAATAACTTTTTGTTGTACACCAAACCCGGCGCTAATGTAAGAAGAGAATCTATGCTCGAGTTCTGCGACAACCTCTTGTCACCCTATGCTGATGAATTATCCAAAACTCTCGTCCGAATCCACAAATTACTCGCTCCAGGAGAAACTGAATCAATTTACGACGGACTGCTGGAATTCCTTCGAGACTTCCAAAGCGTAAGTTTTGTTGAACTTTAATTTTTGGAGAAATTAATAATAATTTGCTTTGCAGAAACAAACATTCGATGAACGATGTGACTTGGAAACTTCCTTTCAAGAGCAATTCAGAGAACTGTACCACATTATCCTTGTCAGTGAAATTAGAGCTTTTACAATGCAAGCGTTCGCAATGAACTACCGCCACATGGTAGGAGGTAAGGAATAATTGTTAATGTTATTTAGGTTCTTATTTACTTACTTGAAATATCTGCAGAGGAAACTGAAGCCGCGGTGAAGGGTGAAGTGGGCATGATGGTCGAGTCCTTGTTGAAAAGGATATCCAGCTACCTGGCGGCTATGAAGGGAACCATGGACGGCGTTTCCAGGGAGCTTTTCCGCTGTGAACCACAAAAGCATTTGTTAGGTGAATTTATTTATAAAAATCATTTGGGAATCTAATTTAGTTTCTTACATGGATTTTTCTCCAGAAAGTAGGTAATAATTGACAACCTTTTCAGGTGAAACATCCTTCCGAGTGAATGATCTCTTCGGAATGTACTACATCAACAAAAAACAGCTGAACCCTCTAATTTCCAAATATCCGGCAGAAATCAACACCCTCAGCTACTTTGAGTGCTTGGATAGATACGCAGTTAACGATGCATTCATAAACTTTTACTGTCCTCGGTACCAATGCATCGGAAGATTGCACAAGTGCAAGGAAGCTGGAAGTTTCAACTTTTGCGAAGCGGTAAGATTATTTTATTTTGTATCACACATTTTATATCCTTACTTATGGGCTTTGATTGCGTTATTACAGAGAGCTGGAGCCAACAGACGTTACGGCTTTACTCTGGACGGAAAAAAATTCCCAAAGAGACCTTTTGACTGCAACGGCCGATTTGTCGACACACTAGCAAAGGAAACTGACAATCTACTGTGCCAATGTTCCGAGGAAGGAGCCGAGTCTTTGGCAACCAAAGCAATCAATTTAATGCCCCAGATGTCTGATATTGAGAACAATATGTAAGAATTTTGAAAATGTTTTACTTTTAGATTATTTCGATTATTTGGAACATTATTTATCCAGGGTTGTGACCAACGTCCGTTTCCTGAAGAAGAACAACATGATCCAATTGCAGATTGAAGAAGGTCTCCTTCTTCCGGACGGAAACATTGACAAGGCAACTGTTTCAAGCGTTCCAGTGGGTAATTTCCGGTACTTGCAGAATTCAACCCAGGGCTCGTTCGTCCAACTGGACCCAGCCGAATGGGACGACAGACAGATCCTGCTGACCTACGACAGAGACTACACCTTCCTGTACCACAACCGGTCGACCATCAACCTGGATGACATTGTCGTCGACAAGGGATACGTTGTCACTGGAGTTAAGTTCGACACCGAGGAAAACAACCCCGGAATTGGAATTAATTACAGTCCGATTCAGCTCAAGGTCCATGGAACGCCTTTTGATTACGACACCGGGTTGTTGATTCCTACTACCGAGAAACCCTCCAAGTGGTTCACGCCGTTTGACATGAAGGGGAGGATCAAGAGATACTCTTACATGCGGTAAGTTATTTCGGTTAAAATCTGGGTTAATAAACCGAGATTTACAGCCAAGTGGTTAACCGTTTGACTTCGAACTATCACAACTGGACGGGACAGGGTTCGAGTCCCACCGCGGTCAAATAATTTTCGCTACGTCAATTTTTTATTTTCTTCGACTGTGAGAATTAATAATAATGATTACATTAATCTTATCTTTTAGCGAGATACTGGACATCAATGACAGCGACAACTCCATCAAAAGCACCGGCGCTGTTCGGCAATCTCCGACGAATTTCCAAGTAACCTTCCAAGTTACCTCTTGGGAGAAGGACATGGGCCAAACTGTAGTTCCTTACTTTGACACCTTAAGCGCTGCTGTCTCCAACGGCGTCGCTCTTGATGGCATTGGTATCTTTCACAGAGGCTCGCCAGGGTTCGGGGGATTCATTGCGCCCAAGATTTTTAATGTTGATCATGCTCATTATATTAGACCTGAAATCAGCGAATACGTTATTGAAAAATATAAAAAATCTTGGTATTAATTTTAATATTATTTATTAAAAAGTATTGGAGATAGTGAAATTTTAATACAATTAGCAGACACTTGATCATTCTTTAATTTTTTTTTAATAAAATTATTTTAAAAAATTCAACTTTTTGCCATAGTTTATTAAAAAAATTATTGAATATCTGCTGAATTAATACTTCTAAATATTTTCAATACTTTTTAATGGGATTTGAAATTATTTATAGTATCACTTAATAAAAATAAAATCTATTAATATTAAAAATAATTTTGGTTTTAAATAAATATCTTTAAAATAATTAAAATCCTAAAATTTCAAAAATATTAAGAAATTTACCGTCTATTCGTTACAAAGAACTCTCTCTACTTTTCTTACCACTTGCCGCCATCTTGAACTACTAGATTACCTAAATAATACCTAAACCTGTCAACAGATGGCGGTAGTTGACAATTCTCATTGTTGTGCTCCCCAATAACAAACAAATTCTAAGAAAAATTCTATATTTCTAATAATTTATCTGTTTATTGATAAGAGAGATTTGATCTTTGCGTAACAAACGTCGCAGTTTCAATTTTAATATGGGAAAATACAAAATCAAGGTAAGAAATCTTCAATTTTAATTAATGATCCTAAAATAAGTATTTTACAATTTTTTATTTTTAAATTAATAAAATTTTTTTTCCAATTAAAAAAATTTATAAAAATTTTCTGATGGAAAATTTTTATTTTTAATTTATTAAAAAAAAAAAAATACTTTTGATTCGTAATTTTTTTAATTAAAGGTGGGAATTATTGGCGGCTCCGGATTGGGCGATATCGCAAATAAAGTGCTGAAAAACAGCAATCAGCTTGATTTAAAGGATTTAAAAAATGACTTTGGGTTTCCCAGTGGAAACATCCACACCGGAGTCATCAATGGCGTCGAAGTTGCCTTGTTATCTAGGTAAGTTTAAAAAATTTTTTTTTAATTAATTTAAAATTAAATTTTACTAAAATTAGCCGACATTTAAAAATTTTTATAATTTTTTTCATTAAATAAAATTGTAAAAAAAATTTCTAAGGTTTTTTATAAATTTTAATGTCATAAAAATTGACATTATTCATTTATTTTTTTTTTTTTTTAGACATGGTCAAGGACACAAAATTAACCCGACTAATGTAAATTATCGCGCAAATATCGAAGCATTGAAACTAATAGGATGCACTCATATATTAGCGTCTAATGCTTGCGGATCACTGTGCGAAGAAATTGGCCGCGGACAATTAGTTATTCCTGACAGTTATATTGACCGAACTGTCGCGAGGAAGAACAGTTTATTCGATGGAACTTCTCCGCGGTACCAAGGTAATTTTTAAATCATTAATTATTATTAAAAATTATTAAAAAAGTTCCAAAAATAAGACCTATGTAATTATTAATTTTTTTAGGAGTCTGCCATATGCCGATGGAACCTTCGTTCCATCCAGATGTCGCTGATGTATTCGAACAAGCTGCTAAAGAACTGGGTATTAATGTCCGAAGAGGAGGAACTATTGTAATTATTGAGGGACCGAGATTTTCTTCGAAAGCGGAGAGTAACGCTTTCAGGTTATGGGGTGGCCATCTTGTCGGTATGACTTCGTGTCCTGAGGTAGGCTAGTTATAATTACATTTGACTTTGAATAATAATATTGAATACTATTAATTGAGACCTTTCATTTGAGTACCCACATCAATTTTTCATATATTTTATATATTTATATATATTATATATATATATATATATATATATATATATATATATATATATATATATATATATATATATATATGAAAAATATATCAAAAATGCATGTGGGTACTCAAATGAAAGCTCTTGATGAGTTTAAACTCAAGATGAGCTTAAATCTTAAAAAACGTCAATATTTAAAAAAGTACAGTGCAATTTAACAAAATTCATTACTTAATAAAGTAACATATCTTACAGGTTAGCGTAGCCAAAGAAACTGGAATAATCTACGGCGCTATCGCCATGGCAACTGACTACGACTGCTGGAAGGAGTCCGACAACGTCTGTGCCGGGGACGTCATCCAGGTCTTCCTACAAAATGTCTCCAAAATAACCGATCTGCTGGTCAAGGCCGTCGAACTAATCGGCCAGCGCCAGTGGGACCAGCAGCTCGATCATCTCAAAGTAATTTTTCACTATTTATTATAATTATTGTCTCACTATAATTTTAAATAATTATTTTTTTTTTTTTTTTTTTTTTTTTAGAATCTCGTGGAGTCTGGAAACGTCTCATCCAAAGATTGATCCCACTGTGAGATAAAAAAAATTATTTCACGTTTTCTACACACAACACACTCAAATTATTTTTGTATCTGCAATTGATAAATTTAATAAAATAAATCATTGTTATTATCAACGGAACATTTTTATATTTATTTATTATTATTTTACATATTTATTTTTTATTAATTATAGAAGAATAACGATTCGAATACTTAATTTATCTACAATTTACATCTTTGTTATTTATATTTGTATTTTATCGCTTCTTTATATTGGAAACAAAACCAAAAAATATTTTATAAAGCATAGCTTCTTTATTTCTTTTTTATTGTTTTTTCTTTCAATACTTTGAGGCTCAAAAAATTATTTAAACTCTCCATTTTATTACCAATTTATTTAAAAAAAAAAAAAAAATTGACAGTCCTAAATAAAATTATGGCAAAAATAAAAATTAGAGACTGAAAATTTTATATATATATATATATATATATATATATATATATATATATATATATATATATATATATATATATATATATATATATATATATATATATTTTATTTTTAATATACTTAAATATTTTAATAGACTTTATATCGCTTTAATACGAAAATTATTTACAAGTTTATTGTTTTTTTTTTTTACCAGAAAAAAAAATATTAAATTAAATTTTTTTTTGTTAAAATTTTTCCGAATAAAAGTTGTGCGAAATAACGATGAAATAATTTTTTTTAATTTATTGGAGTTTAAATTTTGTTTTTTTTTTATTAATAGTAGCGTTTATTTGCTTTTTTTTATTTATTGAACCTTACTATCTACCATGTCGATATTAATTTTATAATAGACGTAAGGGTAGTACTCATTCTGGCCAAAACCTAGTCCAGGAATGTCTACACTCTGAAGAATAAAAAATTGATATAGTTTAATTATAGTAATTATTTGTAATAATATAATTAAAGAGACCATTAATTAATTTTTTGTAATTTTACAAAAGTCGGAGAAGAAAGTTTTGTCGAAAACTACAAAAAAAAAATTTTCCAAATTTTTTCTCGTCTTAAAAAAAATCTACGGGCTTCAAAAAATTTTTTTCCATTGTTTCGCTGAAAAGCTTTTGTAGTAAATTTAATTCCCTTCAATTTGATGTAATTAAAAAGCCTGTACGATGATTTGCCGCGGAATTATCGTCAGTCAAAGTAAAAAAGTAAAGTAAGTTTAAATGGTCTCTGTAATAAATTATAAAAAAATTTTATTTTAATTCAATACTCACATCTTGATTAGCAGAATGTCCACCAGAAGCTGCCGAAGAATCCAAATGAGCATAAAGTTGATTTAAAACGTCGCGCAGTCGTTTCGTAGTTTTTTTATTAGGATGTAATAAAATTGCTTGGAAATTTACTGGTAGCCCGTATCTAAAAAAAATAATCAAAAATAATAATAATAATGAATGGAATAATTTTTATTATTATAATAATAATTACCTTAAAACAGATTCAACAAATACACGCAATGCTTTAACATGAATCCAAGCGCAAAAGCACTCGCTGAAGTTGACCTTGAGCCAACGAACAAGAGGACCAAACTGTTTCTTCTTGTCAGTAACAAGCTTGGTGATTTCGTTTTTGCCGGCAGCCAATTCCTCTTCATTGTAAGTGAAGTCGCGAACAATGAACTTCTTTTCACGCCCGTGGAGCTTGAACTCCTCGATGACCTTCTTGAAGAGAGTTACGGTGAACAGACCGTACTCCGCGTCCTGGGTGATCAGTTGCGTGCTGCGGGGCACGATCATGTCCGTCAGCTTCTCGTAGATGGCGTGCCACTCGTGGAAGCTTGACTTTGGCACGATCACCAGCAAAGTTGACAGGTACTCGCTGTCCAGAATGAAGTGCTCCTTTTTCACCAGGTCTGCCAGGTTGCGGGTTAACAAACTTCCGCTGGATAAAAAAGTAATTAATATTTCCTTCTATTTTTTAAGCTAGTCTTTTAAACTTAGATTTTTTTAGATTTCACGGGATTCAAATTCAACTTGTTATAGCTCATTTTGTTCGTTGAAATATCTACTTTAAGGTACGTTAATTGATTTTTATGAAAAAAATTTTATTCATTAAAAAAATCCTAAAAAATCAAAAAAACTCGAGAAAAACTTGGATAATCCGCTAAAATTGCGTTATCTTATTTTCAACTTTTAATTTTTTCAACTTTCCGCGGTTAAAATTCAACTCTTGATAGCTCATTTTATTCATTAGAGTGTCTACTTTAAGGTACATGCATTGATTTTTCTAAAAAAAATTTATTTCATCGAAAAAATCCTAAAAAATCAAAGAAACTTCCGAAAACTTATCACTTACGTTTGTTTCTTCTCAAGATTTTGAAGACTTCCCTTCAAATTATTGTAAGTAGTGGACTTAGTTTTCAAATCAGCGTCTATCTGACCAACTTGTTTGCCAATAATGTCGGCAATATTTCTAAGAGACTGTTTTATCGGATACTTGGCCATGTCCCACTGGAAACGGGTTATGTAAGTCGGCAAATCACCTGTTTAGAACAAAACCATTACAAATGTGCCAAAAAATCAATTTCCAACAGATAAATCCAACAAACTCAATAAAAATTCATGCAGTTTTCTAATAATTAATTAATATAAATAAAATGCATCAATTAAGTATAAGCCAAGTAAAGCGACGTAGCAATTACAAGCAATGATTGGAATGATGGAGGCAAGACAAGTTTGTCACTCAAAATAAAATAAGTTGTGCGTGGAGTGACCACGAGTTTAATGTCTCATGTTGAAGTTCATCTAATGTTTAGTGTCTATCGCGAGTCGTCGCATGGAAAAAGTGCCATGCAAAAGACATTATCATCATAACATAATAACTTTTATTTATTTGAGCTATACTTTGTTTGTGTGCTGGTTTGTGTTGATTATTGTTACAAATCATCCAAATTATATTTATTATAACACAAATAATAAAAATCCCTCAGTATTTTCTTTGATAAATTTTTATCAAAGATCAGGACCCAGGTCCTGATTACTAAAACAAGAAAATTTATTATTAAAAAGTCACTTTGTGACTTTTTGAGAATAAGAAAATTTTGGCTTGATTTTTTGACAAATAAAAAATATATAAAACCAAAAGGCACTAATTTTTATCAAGACCTTTCTAATGATACCAAATTAAACTACAAAAATTCCTTAAAATAATAATATGCTCGTCACAAAATTTTCCTTACTCTTGAATTTATTTAAATCATAAATGACTATCGCTGAAAAAAATATCAAACCCAATTTACGATAAAGTTATACCCGTTCAAAAATTTTTCTTAGTCTCTTAATTATATTGATTAATTTTTGACATTTAACCACATTGATATTTACAAAACAAAAATAAATAAACAAATTTTGTTTATTTATTAAATCTCGACCCTTCCAAAGAGACAGAATTTTCTTTTTTCTCTTAATTGTAATAAAATAAAAAAAAAAAAAAAAAAAAAATTTTAACCCCACACCAGTGAAGCTGAAGCGTCGTAAAAATCCGTGCAGTGTACTCAAACATAAATAATTGGAGTATCCTTATCGACAGTCGATTGGGCTTCCTTATAAATTACCGGCGGTCGAAATATATAATAAAAACAAATGCTTCACGTAAGCACATGAAGGACTAACAAAATGAGTGACCGGACAGGATATTAGGTTATCACAAACAGTACAAGATAGGTCCAATCGGTTGTCGAGGCTGGCGGGATGGGTACCTGGATAAAGAATGCCCCCAAAATCATCATCATCATCATCAAAATCATCATCATCATCATCCTGCTCTTCTTTAACAACATCACACTCTTCTTTATCGGCAACCTTCTCGCAGTCCATCTCGTGGGCTCTCGCTTCTTGGAGCTTATCATCCAGGTGTTGATCTTCCTTAGCACAGTCCTCAGCTTTGGCACTCTTGCTCTTAGACTTCCTCCTGAAGGATTTCTTGGAGCGACAGTCGGTAACTTTTCCGCCGGTAACTTGTTTTTTAGACACAAAGGCATCCTCGTGGTCGCTGACGGACGAAATTGACCAGGTTGGAGACAGCGGAGACGCGGTGGATGGTAAGAGTGGGGGTGAGGGCGATGATGAAGCGGAATTAGCACACCAATGGACTTGGTAGCATGAATAAATAGATGAAGACTCGTTTGAAGTTGATTTATTGGTATTGTCGCTGCTACTGGTACTAACGGATTTTTTCTTATCATGAGAGGAGCAGAAGAAGGAGGTGGAAGTGGTTGTGGTGGGGGAGAAATGGAAGTGGTGGTGATGCTGACCTAGGCTGGCTGGCCCCGAGTCCGTCTCCTTCCAGAGCTTCGGCGAGTCGGTGTGATGGTTATGGTGGTGGTGGTGATGGTGATGGTGATGGTGGTGGTTGTGGTTCTGGTGGTGGTGCTTCGACATTGTCGTCACGGGAGTATTCGGCGGCGTCCCGATCGTAGGTACTTCGGGGCTTGGGCTTTCTTCGTCCATTGATGTCTGACCTACCAGGTCCCAAGGTTTTTGCGCCCCCCGAATTATTTCACTGGTTTTTACGCTCTTTCAAGGATTTTTACGTGAGTATTTAATTTTTTTAATGTTCGATCGCTTTTTTTTTTGTTTTTTTTTTTTTTTTTTATATATAGTGAAACAGGTTATGGGCCCATCTTAAAATCTTTTTAAATTTTAAATTTAAATTAAATTTTATTCTAACTTAGTCAAGACTACTTTACTTAAAAAAATTAAATTAAAAAATTTTTTGACTAAATATTGACACCCTAAATTATTTTTAAATAAATTTAATTATCTGTAATAAGAATAACTATCATCTAAATTTTTATTAAATTTTAATTAATTAAAAAATTGAAAAAAATTACTGTCAGTTCAAAATGAATTTTTTTTTTTGTATTTTATTAAAAAATATAACCACTAAAATTTTTCTTTATGAAAAATTTAATAATTATGAATCTTAAAATTTTTTTTTAAGCGATCGAACCTTGTAAAATATTTATTCACATTAAATACTCAGATAAATCACGATAAACCAAAAATGCAAATGATAACAAAGTAAGAAAAAAAAAAAAGTAAACGATATACGACAAAAAAAAAAAAATTGCAGATTTCTCAGTGCAAAATATATTTACAAAGTTTAAAAAAATATAAATAAAAATTGTAAATAAAAAAAAAAACGTTGTAGTGGCTACTATGAAGATGACCACAGTAACCCAACCGACTTCTTAATAAACTCCAATTATTTATTATTCAGATTATAAATTATCAGTTATCAGTCTCCTGATTATTCCAAGTGTTGATTATTGGTAGTTAGTGTTTTATATTAGATGGTTAATTTGTTTATTAACCTTGCATTAAAAAAGCAAATAGGTTTGTTAAATTTTGTACTGTGCGCGTGTACGGCAGATAAATTATATAAATATTAATATTAATTTATAGGGTAGTTAAAATGTAAGGGAGATAAAGGGTTAATGTGGTCAAAAAATTAAATAAAAATAATAATAATAATTAAATAATAATTTTGTGGAAAAATTATGTTTTTTTTTTTTTAATTTTCCCACTTAATGCAAGCAAAGCTTAAAAAAAAAAAAAAAATAAATAAATAAATTAAATTAAATTAAATAATATATAACAAGCCCTATAATTATTATTATTATATTTATCTTTTTTTTTGACTACACACACAATTATGTTGTTTTTTTAAACAGATTTATAATTGATTTTAATTTTTTATAAATTTGTTTAAAATTATTAGTTAAATTCTAGATTTGTTGATTAGATAAAAAAAATATGCTTGAAAATAAATTGAAATTATTTATTGTTCTAATCTTGAGTTCAATTGACGAAAATTTCAATTTAAAAAAAAAAATAATTTTTTTTTTTTTCAAAAAAAATTTTTTTTTTTTTCTATTTTTTCTGACAATTGACTGAAATTAAATTTCTGTAAAAAAATTAAAAACTAATAAAATAAAAAATTGTAAGTGAACTGACAAATAAAATAAAATTTAAAAAATAATCAATTAGTGTGCATGTTTCGTGATGTGTACAGTATTTTGTGTGTAATTATCACACCGAACCCAGCAGACATCCGACATATTAGGAAAAAAAAAAAAAAAAAAAAAAATCAGATGTCTGCTGTCCCAGCGGAGTTTTGTTTATTATGAAATCTAATCCAAACATTTCTTAAACACCATACACAATAAATTAATTATTAATTAACAGTCAACAAATTCCAATTTTAGAATTAAATTGTAATTATAAAAGTATAAAAAAAATATTTTTAAAAACTCACTGTTGTTGGCCATTAGATTTTCGTGGAGCTTGTCACGTTGGTCCTCGAGGACTTCGCCTAAATAGACGGCGACCTTGCGCGTTACCTGCTCGACGAAGGTGTCCAACTTGCCTAGGTCGTCTGACAACCCTACTAGCTGATCTAGGGTCCCGACTTTTAGGTCTGGGATGTGGAATTTGTAATTTGCGGACAGTGAGTGCTGCTTTGATGTTAGGTTGTTCATTGTCTCCCAGGTCTGCTGGCAAGTTTTGTCCCCTGGGGCTGATATTAACCAATATTCCGTCATTTTTTATGAAGTTGGAATTTTTTATCTGAAAATTAATTTTGCTTTTTAATAATTTTTGATTCTTAAAATAATTTTTTTATTCATGAATTTAATTGTTGATCCAAACTTGAGTAAAAAATTTCATTTTTTAAAATTTTAAATCCTAAAAAAAATTGATAATTAAAAATTTAAAAAATTGTCAAAAATCAGCTGATTTAATTAAATAAATTTATAAAAAATAAAATTCTATTCCAATTAAATTCAATAAAAAAAATTCATCATAAAAAATAAATAGGTCAAGTATATACTCTATCAACCACCCGCTTTAACCTTCGAATGGGTTCATTGTTTCATCAATAAAAATTCCATCTCTCTAAAAAATCTCTAAAAGATAAATTTCAAATTACAAATCTATTATTTCGGGGGTGTGGTTATACTCGTGAGCAATTACGTAATTAAATGATCCACGTGATCCAGAATTGGTGAGTGGCGCATACGATCCGATCGATAATACTCTCAATGACAGCCCATTAATAACAAACACTAAGTACATTAATACACTAATGATTTTAACAAAAAAAAAAAATTTTTTTTTAATTTATTTAATAATTAAATAATAAATAAAAATAATATTTTAATTTAATTTAATTAAATCAATAAAACTTACCGGGACAGTAGATCTGGATCCGTAAAAATCTAAAATCCAACGCCCAACTGAATTGTCAAAATGACTATGTGGCGCCGAAGTCTCCTGTAAAAAATCAATACTCCATTAATGCTCACTCACTGTGAATTTATTTAATTAAATTCCACAATTGTATTATCATCATGACACTGTCATGCTAATGTGACATTTAAATATTTAATACAAATTTACTGAGAGTGTAGGAGACAAGTGAAGAGAAAAATTAAGGCATAAAAATGGCCTGCGTCACTTTTGGAAAAGTGATTTGAATATTTTTGTTTGAATGTTTGTCACCAGGAGGTAGATCGCTATTTTCACTCACGATTGATAAGTGTAATGAGTGATGTTAATAAATATGAGGTTTAATAATTATTTACTTGGTTTAATTTATTGAAGATTGCTGGCAGAAGAATCTGGTGGAAAACTATACACTGGATGAGCGAGTTAATTCCGATAGAACCATCGTTAATTCACGTGATGTCTGTTGTTTTCACGACCCGCCCAGGGCCTAGCTCACACTTCACTGCTGAAACTCGTGAGTGTTACCAACCGCGGGGAATTTTTTGTTACTAGAAAAAAAAAAAAAAATAGCCAGTGGCGCCATTCGCGGGAAATTTTTGAAAATTAAAATTTCATAAAAGGGAAGTATTTTTTAAGGAAGTCTTTATTATTAATTAATGATTATTATTATTATTATTATTATTAATTAAGGAAGTATCATTATTGAAAGATTATTATTAATTAATTAATAATTATAATTATTATTAATAAAGAAAATCCTTATTAGAATTAATTAATTAATTAATAGGGTCAAATCTAATATTAAATAAGACAATACCATTTATTATTTACGATTATTATATTATTATAAATAAAAAATCATTTAATTTAATTTTTTTTAAATTTATAGTAATAAATTTCAAAATTAAAATCATAATTAAAAAAAATAAAGACTTACTAAATAACAAAAAAAAATCCCTAGAACAAGACTCACGCGCCACCTGGTTTAAAATCCAAATTGTAAACATAAAACTTACGTGTCAGTCAGTGTCAACATTAAACTTCTCGCGTAGTTAAAAAATACGTTGCAAAAATGCTAAAAGCGGTGATTTTAATCGGCGGACCTCTCAAAGGTAAACAAAAATAATTAATAATAATAATAAAAATAAAATAATTAATAATAAATAAAAATAACTTACCAAAAAAATTCCTAAAATTTCTAGGGACCAGGTTCCGTCCATTGTCGCTGGACATCCCGAAGCCGCTGTTCCCGATCGCGGGTCTGCCGATGATCCAGCACCACATCGAGTCTTGCGTTAAAATAAAGACCCTCAACGAAATCCTGATAATCGGCTCGTACAACGCCGCGGAGCTGGTGAACTTCGTCCAGGAGATGATCAACATCTACGGGATCAGCATCAGGTACCTCCAAGAGTTCACTGCCCTGGGAACCGCTGGAGGGATGTACCACTTCCGAGACCAGATCAGAGCAGGCTGCCCAGAGGCCTTTTTTATAATGAACGGCGACGTCTGCGCGGACTTTCCTCTTGAGAGCATGATTGAGAGTTACAAAGAGACCAAAGGCACTCTTACAGTCCTTGCTACAGAGGCCACCAGACCTCAGTCGCTCAATTACGGGTGTCTTGTTCTCGGGAAGAACAACTCGATTGTTCACTATGTTGAAAAACCCTCCACCTTTGTGTCCACCACGATCAACTGCGGAATTTATCTCGCCACTGTTGATGTCTTTCAGATCATGAGCGACGTCTTCTATAAGCATCAAGATAAATTTATGTGAGAATTTTTTAAAAATTACAATATTAATTTCATTATTGATTTAGAAGGTTGAGGCTTTAGTTTTGAAATTATGGCTCTAGGCGTAGAGATACGGTAAAATTGACTAAAACTTTTTTTTTAGATAATTTAATTCTTTATAAAAAAGGTATCTTATAATTTTTTTGTATCTTCAATATTTTAGCTAAAATTAGCAATTTAAACTTTTGAAAACTCCGAATCATTTAACAGGTTATGGGTCCCAGACTTGTATTTTGGTATTTTTAAATTTCTCACTCAGGGATTAAAGATACGTGAAAATTGATAAGGACCTTTTTGGTAGGAAATTTAATTTCCCATAAAAAAGGTCTCTTATAAGTTTTTCATATCTTTAATATTTAACCCAGAATTTAAAATAAATTAAACTAATTGTTCAGGATAAACAGCAATGGAAAGGATCCAGCTCACATTTCATTGGAACAAGATATCTTGACCCGACTAGCAGGTACTGGAAAGCTCTTCGCTTCAGAGACAAGCAACTGGTGGTCCCAAGTGAAGACCGCAGGTGCTGCCATCTACGCAAACAGGCATTACTTGAATTTGTACCGGTCGAAGAAACCGGAGCGCTTAATCCCGGTCATCAATGGAGTCTGCAATGTCCTGGGAGATGTTTATATCAATCCGAGCGCTTCTGTCGACCCTACGGCAGTGGTAAGTTTGATTATTATTAATTAATTAAATTAAATTAAATTAATTATTAATGAAATTGTTACCTTAGTTGGGGCCAAACGTAAGCATCGGGCCAAACGCGAAGATTTCCGCCGGAGTGAGGATAAGAGAGTCGATAGTCCTAGAGGGCGCCCAGATTCAGGCTCACTCGATGGTCCTCCACAGCATAGTCGGCCGGGGAAGTATAGTCGGCAAGTGGTCCCGCGTAGAGGGCACTCCGTGCGATCCTAACCCCAACAAGCCCTTTGCCAAGATGGAGAACCCCCCGTTGTTTAATAGCAACGGGAAGCTGAATCCCTCGATTTCTATCCTCGGGACTAGTGTTAATCTGGCCGCGGAGAAGATCCTTCTCAACTCTATTGTCCTACCGCACAAGGAACTGACCAAGAATTTTAAAAATGAAATTATTTTATAGTTGTTGGCTTTGTATTTATGACTTTTCTGAGAAGAAATTTATATACATGTTTCATATATTTTATATTTAATATATACATTTGTATATTTAATATTTTTTTAAAGTGCAATTGATTTATAAATTTTGAATTTTATTGTATAAATTGTTTACAATTTTAATTCGTTTTATTTTTATTTTTGTCAACCCTAAATTAAATTTTTTAAATTCTCGCTACGAAAATCGAAGATTTAAAAAAATCAGATTATTAGCTAACTCCAAAAATTCTCTATTATTTTTTTTTTTTATTTCTAAACATAAAAATTTTTTTTTCAATTTTTTTTCCCAAATTTTATTTATCAAAAAAATTCTCAATTTTAATATCAAAAATTTTTTTCATAATTTTCAACCTCAATATTCTTCTCAAATAAAATTTTCCAAATTTATCAAAACTCCCTAATCACAAAAATGACCCCAACAAATAAAAATTTCTTGCTAACTCCAAAAATTCCACCCCAAATTTTTCCCGACAAACCTTCCCCAATGATCACCAAAAAAACATCTAAATTCCTGGCAGGACAAGCACCTGGATTTAAAAAGGACTTGTGTATTTATCGTAGGAGGATAAGCTACAAAAATTACTCACCAGCGTCGCTTGGGTCAGTGGGCCCGTGAGTCCCCAGCCTTTGTCTCTGTCTTCCCTGGAACTTTTCTCCATTCCATGTGACTCCATACTTTTCATCACACACTCACACATTCTCGTTACCCAGCAGTACCTGGCAGTCACTCTCTGCGACCAGTATCCGTGTGTATAAAAGTATTAACGCACCAGTCCCCAACAGGTACCACGGATTCTTTTCTCATCCGTGTCTTTAGCTCTTCATTCCCCTCCTAAGCCTCCAGATTCTAACCCTGTGCAGTGTTTTTAAATTATTTTATTATTATTCATTTTAATTGTTAATTATTTATTGTAAAAAAGTGTTAATTTTTAATTTAAACAGCCACTCTTGGAATTTTTAGCAAAGCAAATCTAACGGGCAGGATCCAGATGATGAAATTTTGAATATAAAAAAAAATTAATTATAAATAATTTATTTTTAAAAGTGAAATTTGTGATAATTGTGGAGAAAAAGGAAATTTATTTTTTACCTTGATATTTTTGAGCGTATCCTGATTGAGAATGTCAGCTACTCAATGACACGTGAGGAATGTGGTAAGTGGACTGTTTAAGTTATCTTCTTATAGTGTCCTGTAAAAATAAAAATTTATTTAATTATTGTTTTTTTTAATTAAAGTGGAGAAATTTTTAAAAAATTATTTATGTAATTTTTTTTTAACAAAATTGTTTGTTTAAAAATATAATTGTAATTTTGTATAAAAAAATTTTTTTTCTAATTTAATTAAGATAAAAAAATTAGTAAATATTTAAAAATTTTTAGGAGTTTTTTCATTGAAAAAATTTCTCAATTATTTATCTAGAGATAGAGCAAAATTTTTTTTATTTTCTTAATAATATACTTTAAATTTCAGAGGAGCGAGTAAATCCTGATCCAAATGGGCAGGGTGGCCCATTATGGCCCATCAGCACGTTCAACTAAATAACAATAATAATATCAACGGAAATATCAATAATAATAATAATAACAATAATATTAACAACGTCAATGTCAATGGGAACATCAACGGTGTGAATGTTAATGTAAACAGTAATATTAACAATATAAACCAGCACGAATTTCTTCCGCTGTGTGATGTCCTCTTCAACATAATTTCGCTTGCTTCATATTTTTGTGATGTTGTTTTCGACCTGGCGATGGGGTATGCCCTCGCCAACCACCCTACAGCTCCGGCTGTTTTGTTTCCGATAAGCATTGTTTTGGTAGTTACTTCTTTGATTATTTCTCAGGTGAGTTTCTCTAATTATTCCTTAAGAAGTTTCTTTTAAAGGATCATTGATGTTTATAATTTGGGTTTTAGGTTGTGAGTATAAGATGGTACCTGTGGGGGGCTCGGGGGAAGCTGAACCCGACAGAGAGCTTGCCGGAGAAGAACCGGGTCAGGAACTGGACACTCTGGTGCGTCGTTTTTCTTCATACGAGCCAGGTTGGGGTGCTATGGCGGTACTTCAAATTGTTTATTCCGGTGGACTTGACTTACGTCAAGCACGAGGTAAAATTATTTTGAAATTATTCAAAATTCTGGGTTAAATATTGAAGATATAAAAAAATTATAAGACACCTTTTTTATAGAAAATTTAATTCCCTACCAAAAAGGTTTCTATCAATTTTTATGTATCTCTAATCCTTGAGCGAGAATTTTAAAAATACTAAAATACAACCCTGGGCCCATAACCTGTTGAATGATTAGTAGGTTTTAAAAGTTTAAAAGTCTGAATAATTAAAATTTTTGCTCCCAGGTCCGTGAATTGTGCGTCTTGCGATTAATCCACGCATTCTGCGAGGCAGCGCCAATGCTGCTGCTGCAGCTGTACTTACTATCAACCTCACTGACCTCCAAAGACCGAGACCGGGAGGACACAAAGCTCTCCGAACTAACGGCAGTATCAGCAGGTCTGTCTTTGTGGAGCGTTTGCTGGGCAGTAGCGAGTTTCAGCAAGGGCGCAGCTCGCCTCCGGAACCTGGAGCGACTGGTCCTGACCTGGCTGGGAGTCCTGGCGCAACTGGCCTGGCGACTGGGGACCGTCAGTGCGAGAGTAGGAGCTTTAGTAGCTTATGCTTCGCTCTACGGAGGCTCCTGGCTGCTGGTGGTCCTGGGGCTTCACTGGCTGTCGATGCTGACATGGCTGCTGCTGACTCCCGATGGACTCTTCCACGGAGGGGAGAGACTCACTCTAGCGAGGAAGACCTTCCTCGCCTCCTTGCTGGCGTTCGTCTACGTCTTTGCGTACGTCAACCTCCACGAGACTAATCACCGCCAGAAGATGATTATTTTCTACACGGTGATGTTCCTGGAGAACTGCCTTTTAATCAGCGTCTGGGCCGTCGGAGCCTCGGCTGAAATCGGCCGGCAAGTTCAGATTGGCGCTGTCAATCCGGACCAAGCTCAGATCAAGCCTGTCACGCTGGTCCTGATCTTGATGGCGCTCTTCTTTGGAGGACTCTTCTTTATGGGACTCTACTACAGGTTCTTCCATGTTAGAAGGCTTGGTTATGAAGCCGGGGGCAGGATGAATGCCAATGGCATGCCTCAAGATGTTGACAAGCATCTTCAGTATAATAATTATGTCAATGAACTCCAGGTTGTTAGAAAGGTCAAGCTTAGCAATAATGGAATTCCTGGAGTTTTTAATTGCAGGTTTGTAGAATTAAATTAATTATATTTTCTAATAACTGTAAATAAAAAATATTTAAAGTTTAAAAATAAATAAAAATAAAAGAAATAATAAATATTACATAAATTTTAATTCCAGGTTCACAAATCCAACTGTAGTAGCACTAAACAGAAAAAAGAAGAAACCAACGAGCTTCGTGCCCCCGCCATCGAACGGCTTGGGGGGCTTTTGTGACAACAAAAATTACAACCGGCAGCTGATCCCCTTCTGGAAGCGACCCTTGCACGAGGAAGAGGAGGAAAAAGAGCAGGCTAAGATCCAAATTGGGACTCTGAATGTCCATTTGATCCGCGAAAAGCTCCGGGAGAAAAAGCAGCAGCAGCTCAGAGAGCTCAGAGCCATCCAGGAGGAGATCAAGGAGGGGAAATTGGTCCCTCCTGGAGAGACCAGTGAGACTGCCATCACTGGGAACCCTCCGCCCCAGAAGAAACTTCAGCCTACGGCGAATACGCTGCAATTCGCGGGCTTGAGTTCTGGAGCGCTAAGTCCTACAGGCTCTGGGTCCAATGTTCCAGGGCCGGAAAATGTTCCCAGTCAATGGCCGCCGATTAAAATGCACTGTTTAGTACCGCCAGCGCCGCCTAATTACCACGTGATAGGGAACGGATGGAAGCGAGAGCGTCCGGAAACTCCCGAGATTCTTCTTGCGCCTAGATGTCTTCCGCATCACTATCCTTACTGGACTTCTAATCACAGGTTTGGTTTTTTTGAAAAATTATTATTCTTAAATTTAATTATTTTCCAAAATTTTGAATTTTTAACTTTCAATTCTAATTCTGGGTTAAATATTGAAGATACAAAAAAATGATAAGAAACCTTTTTTTTATAGAGAATCAATTTCCCTACAAAAAAGGTTTCTATCAATTTTACTCTATCTTCAACCCTCGAGCGAGAAATTTAAAAAATCTAAAATACAAGTCTGGGCCCATAACCTGTTAAAATAAATTGAATTTTTCCAGATTAAGAACCCAAAATAACGAAGAAGACAGCGCAAAGGAGCCGAATGACGAAGAACTAAGTGACTTAGAAGGTAGTCAAGTGTCTTTACCCCGTAGTTACACGTTACCACGTGAATTCAAGTATAATTCAGGCAACCCGTCACGTGAGCGACGTATTAACATTAACAAAGTACAATCCCCGCGATTCTACTTGCCGTCTACGAACAGTTCCGATGGTAAGTAGAAAATTATACTCTCCATAAAATTCCCTTTAAAACAAGTACTCACTCAATTTTTTCAAAAATCCAAAATTTTGGATTTTGAAAAATTTTCAAAATTTTTAAAAAATCATGTGGGTATTTATTTTAAAGGGAATTTAACCCCGAGTCCAAAAATGCCTTTCAAAATTATTTTATAAGATCCAGGAAGATTTAATGACTGGTTTTTTTTAGGCGACGTCGACAGCGCGGACAACGAAGACGAAACTGACACGGAGCAGCGAGACGGAATCGAAGGCGGAAAGCAATATATTTTTCCAGAGCGTCAGATGTCTCAGAGCCAGATCGAGGATTGTCTGCCCTCAGAAGGTCTCAATAGCCCGTCTGGAGCCGTCAGCTCAATCGACGACAGCTTTGATTGTTACTTAAACAATTCCTACGGCTCACGCGTTAATCAGCTGTTGAAAGCTAAAGTTAAACACGAGACTAAATTATAATTATTTTTATTTAATTTAATCGTACTAGAGAATTTAAAGACTAAGTATTTAATAATTAAATTACCTGTTTGTTTATTTTAATTATTCTTTTTAATAAAATATTTTTTAAATTATTTATTTTAGTCTGAATAAAATTCATCCCGGAATTTTTAGGAGGTGATTGCGTTGCCCAGTTTGGTATTAAAAATCCCTGTGATTTACTATCGAGTACCTGGGATCTGTTGGCACGGCTCTTAGCCCACCTCAACTGGTCTGCATATGAATTCATGTGTATGTGTGTGGGTGAGGGGGAGAGTAAGTTTGTATCCCACAGGAAAGCACTCATCCACGTCCTGTGGGCATTGACTATTGATCACAAATTTACTGGCTACACTCAATAGGACTCTAGTTTTATATTTTGCTAAACGGAAGCTATTTAATTATTCCGGGGGGTAATTAATTGCAGTTATTAATTATGTTTATTTATTTGGGACGAAAATTTATTTATTTTATTTTTTATAAATTCATTTTTTTTTTTTTTATTGTTAAAAAATATTAATTAAATAATTATGTTTTTATTTAATTAATATTTTTTACTTAAACATTAATTAAAAAAAAATATTTTATAGAAATTTAAGAAATAATTTTTCAATTAAAATTTATAGAAAAAAAATGTATAAACTAATAATTAATAAATAATTGTAATTGCAATTATAATTATTGAAATGTGTAGCGAGACACGAATAAAGCATTCATTGAGCAAAATGAAATTAACCTTGCTATATTACGCGATTATATCTCTGTTGTTGCCCGGAATATAGAAAATAGCTATCTTACTTTAACCCCCCAGAGCTTTCGGGTAGGGGTAGGGGAAGGGGCTAGAAGAGGAGTAGGGGGCACTAGAATCCCAGTATATAGTGCAAGTGTGGAGTATAGTATAGCGTAATAGTGTAGTATAGTGGGCTAGGTTAACCCATCAACGTATAACCGAGTACGCACGAATTTAACCGTGACTTGCCGAGTGACCTCGCTGAAGGTGGAGTTAAAAGCTTCAATGCAAGGATTACATTCCGAAAAGTGGGGGTGGGCGGCGCTCGAAAGCTCCGAGAGCTTTCGGAGGGGAAATCATGGATTTTTTCACCAGACAACAAAGAAAAGATTGGACACCCAGAGGACATGCTAGAGCTTTCGCCAGGATTTCGAGTTTTTTGGGAGAATTTTTATCAAAATTGAGCTTCAAAAATTTTTTTCTAATAAATTTCTTTTGAAAAAAAGGTTTTTTGGAATTTTTAATCAGGAAAAAATTTTTTAGGAACTTTTAGAAATTTATTTCAAAGAATTTCATTAAAATTGAGCTTTTGATTTTTTAAAAATAAATTTATTAATAAAAAAGCTTTTTAAAATTTTTAAAAGAGATTCTGAACAGAAAAAAAAAATTTTGGAGCTTTTAGAAATTTTTTAAAAATAATTTTATCAAAATTGAGCTTTTGATGAATCAAATAATTAAAAAAAATGAACTGTATTAATTGTTTTATAAATTTTAGTCAATAAAAATTCAAAAAAAAAAAAAACCTAACCTTAAAAATTTTTTTCTATAAAAATTCCAAACTTTTAAAAAATTCATTTTTTATGAAAAATCAACATAAAAAAATTTTTTTTTAATTTAAAATAATTTTTACTCCAACTTTAGTGTCTATAAAAAATAAAAACTCAAAAATTATCTTTACCTGTCATTTTCTACTCCAAAAAAAAAAAATTCCAAAACAAAAGAACCTAAAAACTCACAATCTAACCAAAAAAAAAAAAAAAAAAACAACCACTAAAGTTACCAGTCATTAAAAATTTTTTAATGATACTTTTATAGCAAAAAAAATAATTAATTAAAATTGCACACGTGCCAATTAATAAAAATAAATAAAAGCATTTATTTATTGTAATTGAATTGTAGAAAAATTTTTAAAATTGACAGCTGACGGCCAACTTCAGTATTATAAAAAAAGAGGGGAGCTTTGTTAAAAGTGAGAGTAGCAGTCGCGCGCGCAAGACAGTCGCGCATGCGCATAACTCTCGCGCATGCGCAGGTGTAAATTCTAGTATCAACTGAAAGTAGCGTTTGGCCGGTGGCAGCAGTTCTCTTGGACCTTTTCTCGTTAAAACTGTCAGGAGGTGTTCTCTAAAAAACTAACCTAAAACAATAAAAGTGTTTTGAGAATTTTCAGTGCGAAAACAATTGTTTAAAATGTCCGCCGACAACCAAGTCACCTGGGACACCGAGAAGTGATCGATCGGCGAGTTAAAGCTTCCCATGTGGATACACTCGCTCTACTCATCCTCATACTATTTAAATATATATCATACATGTATTTATTAATATATAAAAAACCGTGCTCGGCGATGAGGAAGTGAAAGGTGCTACAAATCTTGTTTCAAGTCGTGATGAGGATTGTGTCACGGTTAGGATACGAGTACTGCGAGTACCGTGTTACTTTTAAGGATCTGATTAATAATAAAAATAAAAATAATACTAATAATAATAATAAATATCTTTTTTATAAATTCACGACGCGGTGGCATGATTTACGAACTCCTGGAGTGCCGATACGAGAAAAACCGGCGTCTTGGTCATTAACCGGCACTTAACAATTAAATTAATTTGTTAATATTTATTGCGTGATGAAAAACAATGTCATAATTTTATGAGTGAATTTTTTTTTCCTTTTTTTTGGAGTTTTTAAATGTTTATGTTGATGATGGGTGTCATTAAGAATTATGCTAGCTTGTAATTGTTTTTTTTTTTGACAGAGTGGAGGAGTTTTGTGGTTCATTTGGTTATTTATAATGTGAAATGCGACAAATGGATATATTTGGTCATTTTTATGAATAAAGGTTAGGAGTGATTGTTGGGGATTGGTAGTGTAACTATGCTCAAGTTTTTAACGCACAAACTGAGGACTCACTCGATCAACGAGGATCCTAATCATGAAAAGGTGGGATTTTTTTTTTTAATTATAGATGACATTAAAGTTAGCATTCACTTGATTATTTTTTATAAAAATTAACTAAGCAGATACTTGATAATCTTAAGAATTTTTGTAACAAATAAATTATGGCAAAAATAAAATAATATTTTGGAGCAAATTTATTTGTTAAAAAAAATTAAAAAATTGTCAAGTGACAGCTAACGTTAATGTCATTTATTTTTAATTAAATTCGTTACCTTGGCTAATTTAATTTTTGTAAAAAATTTCAGGTGAAAATTTTTGGGAGTTTAAATTTAAATTATTAAATCAAAATTTAATAATTAAAAGTGAGTTTTTAAAAAAAAATTTTTTTTAGGTAAAAATTGTCATTTTATGTTAAATAAAAATTGTTTTAAATATTTAGAATAATTATAAGCTTAAAAAAAAAGAAAATGAATGATGTATATTCTAAAATAATTAATTTGTCAAAAGAAAATTGTTTTAAAAATTGGACTTAAAATTTATTATAAATAAAATTTTTTTTTTAATATTTTTGTAACAATTTTTTTAATAAAAAAAATGTCTAAATGCCAACTAACTTAATTTTTGTAAAAAATTTGAGGTAGAAATTTTTTTTATCAATTTTTGGGACTTTAAATTTAAATTATTAAATTAAAATTTCATAATTGATAATTAAAAGCGACAAAATTAATAAAAAAAAAATTTTTTTAACCATCAAAATTAAAATAAATTTTGTTAAATTATAAAAATAATTTTTATAAGCTAAAAATTAAATTTAAAATAATTAATACAAATTAAAATTGATTTTTTTGAGCTATAGGTGAAATTATAATCACAATAATAAAAAAAAAAATGTATAAAAGGTATATTTACACATAATGTTTTTAGAAAAGGTGAACGAACGATCGAGCAAACGTTAGCAGAATGGTGTAGTATCATAACATACAAGTAGAAGAGTAGAGAAGTTTAGTATCTGGATCGGAGTATGGATATGATACAGAATACAGATAGGGACCAAACTAGAATTTCTCTACAGTACACCAGAGATCATTAAATAGTTAGTACATATAATATAATGCATAAACTATAATCTCCAACGTGCTCCGCTACATCTCTATACATATACAAATATATATATATATATATATATATATATATATATATATATATATATATATATATATATATATATATATATATATATATATATATATATATATATATATATATATATATATATATATATATATATATATATATATATATATATATATATATATATATATATATATATATCTTCAATGTTGGGTGATTAGTTGCCCAAAGAAAGACAGACATAGAGGACTAGACCACGTGTTACTCTGTCTATGTCCCATATAACGTTCTATCTAATCCCAGTCTCGGTACTACGTCGCGTTGCTAATACCAACAAGGTACCTCAAATTGTCCTTGTTGGTTCTGCAGAGAGAAGGGCCTTGAATAAGGATGGAAGAATTGGCTTTGCTACGATTGATAGAGAAATTTTAAGAGTAGGAGAAATTGGGAATATTTTGTTGGATTTAAGAATTTTTATAGATCATAGGGAAAATTTTCATATTTTAAAATTTTGTAGAATTTTAAGAGAATTTTTTATATTTTTAACTATTATTTAAAAAAAATTTTTTTTGGATCAAGAAAAAATTTTTTATACTATTAAAATTCTTAGAACTTCCAGGGAATTCCCACATTTTAAATATTCTAGGATTTTTTTTTTAATTTCTAAGAATATTAGAAATATTTCTTAGAATTTTAAAAGAAAATTCCACATTTCTAGAATTCTTAGAATTTTAAAGACAATTTTCTAGTTCTAAAAATATTTTCCAGAATTTTAAGAAAATTTCTAACATTTCTAGAATTGAAAAAAAATTTTTTTAAGGTTTTTATATTTAAATATGTAATAATAATTATAATGAAAATTCAAAATATTAAAAAAAAAAAAAAAAAAAAAAAATATAAAATGAAATAAATTTTTCAGGTGGACGATGATCATGACTCAGGAACCGAATCCGACGATGAGTTCCAGGACGGCATTGATGAATCAATCGAGCCTTCGAGTCGTAAGTACCTTAATTTATTTATAATTAAAATAATTATTCTTATGAATAATAAAATTTTAAATATAGTTGATGCGATGGAAAATGAGTAAAGTAGTAGCAAGCAGTAGCAGTAGCGATTGTCCTCGCGGAATTCTCGAGATTTGCGAGGAGATAGAGACCCTCGTGGGAGGAAGAATGAATTAACTGTTTGGATGTTAATGTGGATTGTGTATTAAACATATGTATTTGTATGGATGTGGGTAGGGAGGGTCATGTTGAGATCAAGGGAGGTAAGGTGAGATACCTCAAATGAGCTACGTACTTTCTTGTTAATTTTATAAAGAATTATTAGTAATAATAAATAAAAAAATAATTTATCCAGTAAAATTTTAGGCTTAGCTTTCAATTTAAAATTCTGAGGAAAATATTGAAAATATGAAAAAATTATAAGAAACCTTTTTTATAGAAAATTAAATTCCCTACAAAAATGGTCCAATTAATTTTATCGTATCTTTAATCCTTGAGCGAGAATTTTAAAAATACTAAAATAATCGCCTGGGACCCATAACCTGTTGAAGTAAATATCAACTCTTTAGTCCTTAAGCTTAAATTAAAAAAATAAAGGCTTATATTTTTATTGTTTCAGATGAATATTACCTATTAAATGAATACTTATTATTATTATTGAAATAATTACTAAATAAGTATTGTATTAATAAAAAAAAAAGCAACCGTGGGTGCGTACACGGGAATAATTAGTGGATTATTCAGCAAAGGAACAATAACAGCGTAAGAGCGTAACAACGGTGCACATAAGAGAATATAACATAGTAGCAGAGTAATTTAAATATATAATCGAATGATAATATATGCCTAGCAATAAATAATACATAAGCTTGATACCCGTTTAAACAACGATAATAATTATTGTTTTATCTAAGCGATTGCGAGAATTTATAAACAAATTTAACTAGTTACATAATTGCTAAGCGGTTATAATAATATATGTAATATATAAGAGTGTTAAGTATGTAACGGCTGGTACTAAATACTAAGCGGAGGTCTACCAAGTTGAGGATGTAGAAGTGGTAGCCCAGTATTTATAAAACTAAATTAAAATAGTTTAAATATGATATTAAAGTCGCGGCCTTGAACTTGAACGTGTGTGTTATGTACACAAGTGTCTGAATAATATAACTCAGTATTACACTTATGTACATATCTAATAAATTTAATAATGAATTGGGTCGGATATCTAATCAACGATCAGCTATCAATAGTTTACCATCTTGCTGAGGTTTATTTATTTTTTTTATAGTAAATAGCTGATTTGTCAATTTAATAATAATAAAAAATTATTAATAGTTAAATAAAGATTCAAGCCTTTATTTTTTAAATTCAGGCTTAAGAACTTAAGATAGAGTTGATTTTATTTACTTTAACAGGTTATGGGCCCCAGACGTGTATTTTAGTATTTTTAGAATTCTCGCTCAAGGATTGAAGATATGATAAAATTGATAAGACCTTTTTTGTAGGGAATTTAATTTTCTATAAAAAAGATTTCTTATCATTTTTTTTTATTTTTAATATTTAAGCCAAAAATGGTAATTTAAACTTTTGAAAGCTATGGATAAGTTCTATAATTTTAATTTTGAACTTTAAATTCAAATTTTGGATTAAAAGGTAAATATTTAAAATTGCAAGCTTTTAAATGAATTTTTTAGATAAAAGTGACAAATTTTTCGGATTTTTATTAAAATTTAAAAATCTCTGGCATCTCTAATTTATCTTAGCTAGTATCCGCGTAAATTCGCCGGTACATTACCAAGTTTCGAATTCCTCTCGACCCACATTTGTCCTTGCTTGACGTCCATCCACGGTGAGACACATTCTACTCGTACTGGTAATCAAGTCTTGAGAATTGCTACGTATTCCGTATTCCGTGTATCATATATAGTATATAGTAGAGTTACAAGTAATAGTACTACAACTATCGAGTCTTCAGCGTCTAGTCTATAATCTCTAGTCCTCTCGAGTGTTATATAGTATGATACCTCTTACTATTACTCTTACTATCTGTTACTCCGTACTATCGACTGCTATGTACACTATCATTCGCCTTTCGAGACTTAATTATTGTTAAAAAAAATTAATTAATTGAAACTTAAGGTAGAAGCCCGAATTATTGACACTATAATAGACAAAGTAATGATTTCATTTTTTTTATAATTATTAAATTTTTAAAAAAAATTTTTAAAAGATTTAAAAATGAAACAAAAAAAAAAAAGTAATGACGTAAACTAGCCGTAGATGAAGATATCAAATTGTACAGTATGTAATTTCATCATTTGAAGCCCGTATAGCATCGAGTTACTGAAAATTATTCATCTTCATTTTCAGGCAAACTTCACTAAAAAATTTGATACACAGGGAAACAATAAATTTAAGTTTTTTGTTGCGAAAAAATCTTTCCGAGATATAAAGGTTGTTATAATTTTTTTTTCTGTCTGCTTTTTTATGCTTGCAAGATTCTGCGGTAACGATCTGGCAAAACAAAGGAGCCAGGACAAAGGGCGGATATATATGTATATTGTATATTGAGAAAAGTCTGAACAGTGTATTCTCCATAGCTCCGTTAATGCAGAAACACATGTTGGTATTATATATATATATATATATATATATATATATATATATATATGTATCAAAGTTACGTTACATTGCTTCCGGCAGTTTGATTACTCACTCATCTCTGATTCGCGATTATTATAGTATAGAAAGATGGAAGATTTCACGGCGCAGCGTAATCACTCTGAAAATTAATCAAAGTTCTCGATTCTCTTTTGATCAATCGACGGAGGATTAATTTTTTTTTGGGTTTCGTTTTGAATTTTGGGATCATTAGAGGTTTAATTAAAGTAGAGGTAGCAAGAATTGAGACTGGAAAAATTTTTTTTGTAGAAAAAAATCCTAAAAAACAAAAGATACTTTTCAGAATTGACGATTTCTAGCAAATTACACTACTTTCAATTTTCAATCAGGATTTTTAAAGTGTTTCTTTAATTGAAATTACTTTTGTTATAGGTCATTTTGTTCGTTGAAATGTCTACTTTAAGGTCCTATTAATGGTTTTTATAAAAAAAAATTTTTTCTTAGAAAAAGTCCAAAAAATTAAAGATACTTTTCATAAGTGGCGATTTCGAGGATATTAGACTACCTTTAATTTTCAATCTCTCTTTTCATATTGTTTCTTCGATGAAAATAACTTTTATTATAGGTCATTTTATTTGCTGAAATGTCTACTTTTAGGTCCTACCAAAATTTTTTTCCAAAAAAATGTATTTCATCAAAAAAATCCCAAAAAACGAACGAAACTTTTTAAACCTGGTAAATTAAAACTAATCTGAGTTATGAAATTTTAAATAACGCCCATAAAAATAAAAAATAGGATTAAAAACTGGCGCAAATATTTGTATAATATGAATACGAAGTTAGTATTTGCCGTTAACCGCTCGCTTTTGAGGACACAGACGGCACTTGATGTATAATATGAGTAAATTAAATGAGAGTAGTTAGGGTGGAAACTTGCGAACTGTTTATGGAACTTGATACAGCGGTAACATGGACCGCAGGCTTGCCCTCTGTAAACATTAGATAGTTTTTTCTGTTAAACCTAACAGCAGTTCATCAAGAATAATTGCTTTTCCAAACATCCCATTTTAAAAAATAATATCTTTATCCAGAATTTGAGAGCTTAAATTTTTAATTACGAAGTGAAATAAGTTTGAAGTATCAAGTAAATAATAATAATAATACATTTTGAGGAGTTTCGTGAGTAGAGAGTAAAGAGTAAAAGGAAATGAAGATGGAGATGATCCACCCGGCGCGAAGAAATGTCAGAGAGTAACTGCAAGTTTAATTGCGCGAAAGAAATTGCGAAGCTCTCAGACTGAAACTCTATACTTGTTTCCTCTCTAAGGGTGAATTTCGGCTCCACCCACAAGACGTCACTTTCAGAACTAAACTTTTAACTCGCTTTGCTCTTTATCTTAATATTTTTAATTATCATAATCATTAATCACTTTTTTTAAAATAGTTTCGTTTGCTGGAAATTCTCAGTTTTCAAAAGGATCTTTTTGTTTTTTGGGATTTTTTTTTGTGAAGTTAATTTTTTTTCCTCAAATTGTTGGTACTATCTTAAAGGAGACATTTCAACGAACAGAATGATGTATGGCAAAAGTTATTTTGTTCGAAGGAACCGTATAATAAAAAGGATTAAATATCAAAAAGTAATCTAATTCGCTCGAAATCATCAATTTTGAAAAGTTTCGTTCGTTTTTTGGGATTTTTTTGGACAAAAAAATTTTTTTGAGAAAAATCAATGAATGTACCTTGAAGTAGACATTTCAACGAACAAAATGAGCTATAACAAGTTTACTTTTGACCACGGGAACAGTTTTAAAAAAATGTTAAAAATTTTAAAGAGTAAAATTTACCGAAAAATGACTTTTTTGTAAAGTGACTTTTGTTTTTTAAGATTTTTTTGAGAAAAATCAATGAATGTACCTTGAAGTAGACATTTCAACGAATAAAATGAGCTATAAGAAGTTTACTTTTGACCACGGGAACAGCTTTAAAAAAAATGTTAAAAATTTTAAAGAGTAAAATTTACCGAAAAATGACTTTTTTGTAAAGTAACCTTTGTTTTTTAGGATTTTTTCAACGAAAAAAATTTTTTCCGATAAAATCATTGGTACCACCTCAAAGTAGACAGTCTAGCCATTGGAAAGATCTATAATGATCCTAAAAAAGCAAAAAGTAACCAGCTCGAAAAGGTAATTGAATTCGCCATATTAGTAAACCGGAAATAACAGTAGAGGAGTCTGGTGTTGAGTTTCTAGTCCAAGTGTAGAAGGTCTGAGCCTGATTGTGCAGACTACCTCTACTCTTACGAGAGTATAGAGAGTACAAAGTGTACAGAGAGTACTCCCACCATTCTGTGCCCTGCTTTGTGACCCAGCCATCAGCTGATCGATACACGTCACCCTTACCTACCAACCGTTCGAAAAACATCATCTCATTTGCTCCCTTCTTGAGCCACCCTTGCTTTCAATTCTCCTCATCTCCTCTGTCAACATCCAGACTCTAGACTAGACCCTTCTCATTAATAAACCCCTTGCTTGCTTCTTATTATATATTATCAATTATTAATAACAATATAGACGTAAATATAGCGTCTATCTATCTACTCCGATAATCCATTGTCTGACTAAACCCTTGCCTGTTCTACGCTCCGCTGGAAAATTCATTTATAGACGCTTATTTGTCATTTATTCAACCAAATTCCCTATTTTATTCCAGTACCAGCAGTTTTTGTCTCCAAGTGGGCGAGGTCATGTCACTTTCTTAACTTTTACTTGCGATTACTCGCAATCTATCTACGATAGGAAAAAAATTCCTAGAACTTTTTTGTAGAGAATTTTCTGAGGAATTTTTTGAGCCCTAGCAGGAATTTCTAAAAAATTCCTGAGCTGAGTTATGAATTTTTTAAATTCCCACAATTACAAAATTCAACCAAATTGTTACCTTTTTTTCAAAATTAAAAAAAAAATTTCCCAAGACTTTTTTGTAGAGAATTTTCTGAGGAATTTTTTAAGCCCTAGCAGGAATTTAAAAAAAATTCCTAAGCTGAGTTATGATTTTTTAAAATTTCTATTATTACAAAATTCAACTAAATTTCTTAAAAATAAAATTTTTGGAGAAAATTTTCTCGAAAAAATTGTTAATAAAGCGTTTTAAAAATACTTGGACTATTCCCAGGTGAGTACATATATACAAAGGACGTATGTTGTACCCTTGGGAATAAATTTTCCCAATAAATCATCCTCTGAGCAGAAATTCTGTCTCACTCTGAGCACATTCAAGTCTCACCAGACTCTAGACATCCTGGACTTGTATTGCACATATATAGGACACCAACGTAGAGTTTGCCGTCACGTCTGCGCACGCACGTGCTCGAGGGCGTCACGTGAAGAAAAAGACGTAAAAGGGTTAAGAAAGAAGGGAATAAAAGTAAAGGTGAACGTGAATTTAAAATATTTCCCGAGTCTGTCAATTAGCGAAAATAAAATAATAATTTCCAAACTTTTCAATTTAAATTCTATAAATTGTACCCTCAATCTCTTGGATAATTTATACGCCGCACTTTGCTAATATGACAGTTGATTTCTGTCACATTAAGACCTAACCTGTTTATTCTGACATCAAGGATGTGTATAATAATTAGTTTACCGATACGAGACAGCTTTCACTTGGAATACGAGTGATATATGCAAATCTATACGTCGGCATCGACTTTTCTGGATTCTGGAGGTCGAGAGCTTTCAAATGAGTACTCGCTCGACCCCTGCTCTAGGAGGTGGATACCTGGGGGGAGCTCGAACCTATAAATTTTAGCTCTATCTCTATAAGAGATAGAGCTAAATTAACGAAGACCTTTTTTGTAGGAAATTTAATTTTCTGTCAAAAAGATCTCTTATAATTTTTTTGTATCTTCAATATTTACGCTAAAATTAAAGGTTTAAAATTTTTCAAACTACAGGTTATGGGCCCCAGGCCTGTATTTTAGTTTTTTTTTAATTTTCGCTCAAGGGTTAGAGATATATTAAAATTGATAAGAACCTTTTTTGTAGGGAAATTAATTCTCGATCAAAAAGGTCATATATAATTTTTTCGTATCTTCCATATTCTAGATAAAAATTAATTTAATGCATAATCTAATTTTTTAAGTTCGTTTATGATGATTTATTTATGACGATTATGATTATACCTGGATATCGAAAGTTTAAAACCCGGAAAAAATAAAAATGTAAAGTTCAGTGTCGTGATAAAACGCGACATAAATCTCGAGACACGTGAAATCGCCGACCGAAAAATAATAAAAAGTAACAGTTTTCTCGTGTCGTGGATTTGGTACACAACCAACGCCCTACGTGATTGGATTTTCTATTTCTATTTTTTCTCCAGTCTCCAGTCACCATTTACATGCTCGTCGCAACCGACGGATATCGATAAACCAATTTACTTTCATGTCCTATTTATACTTTCTTTTCCACAAAACCAAACCCCCCCCCCCCACCTTAAACCAAAAAAATTCCAGTAATCTTCTCCAGCTTCTCCAAACAATGACGTCACCCACTTTTGCAAATTCCTTATTTCAAGCCCTTTAAAATGATGACCCACACGACCTGATTCCCCTGGAGATTCTGCTCCAGAAAGGACCTAGACATCTCCAGATCTGGACAGACCTCCTGGAGTATAGGGTCATGTGGGGGCTCATTTTGAAGCTCTTGAGCTCTAGAATCCACGAAAATCCTTCCTGACGTCCCAAGTCCTTATCCCTAGACACAATCACTGAAATTAACCAGAGAATTAATGTAGATTCCCATCCAAATTTACATGAGTATTTAAATCTGTGTTTACGTTCCGTTTTCGTATTAGTGAGTAAATAGTTGTATATAATTGCCTCTTGTGTTCTCTCCGGCTTCCACTGGTATGCTCTAAATGTATATATATATATATATATATAAATATATACGGCCCCTCTTGAGCTTCCCGTGATCCCTCTCACGGCTGGTAGTGATTCTTCAAAGCCTTCTGCTTCTGCTTAAGAGCAACTTCTCTTTCATGTAAATAATGTATATTGTGATCCCCCCACGGGCATTTGGCTAAGTAAACGGATCCTAATGAGGGGCGGTGGTACATAACATACTACAACATATATAACACATAGTGTAGCTTGTAACGGGGAAACGCGGGTGTGTATACGACACTGAGGAAGCCATATTTGAAAGGGCAGCCGTGACGGCTCATAAATTTCTCAGTAAACTACTCGAACTCTTTATTTTGTTTTTATCATTTCAGCTCGTCCTTTTCCGGTGTGGTCTTTTCATTTTTCAGGAATTTATTAATTATTCATATCAAATTTTAATTAAAAATATAAAAAATTTTTTTTTAAGACAATTATCCACTGTCAGAAATTAATTAATACCTAATATCTTCAGTTGGTATTGAAGATTTTAATATCAATAGTCGGTAATAATTTTTTTAACCAATAAATTTTGAACTTACAGTTATGGCAAGTCCCTCAAGCCCCGGACTAACAGACTCAGCAGTCCCATCAGACACAGACTTCTGTCCCAACTTGTCGGCCTTCGCTTTTGGGACCTCCGCACCTGAGGACCAACGAGCCGAAGGGAGAACTTCTCTGTCTGACAACAACTTGCACTTAAGTTACAACGACCATCACAGTTCCGAAGAGGAGCTAGAGGTTATAAACAGTCCCAAAGTGGTCGCGTCTCAGGGCCTAAGGCCCGCTACTGCCCCCGAGAAAAGGAAGTGGTCCCAAGTGAACAATTCTAACAGTTTGCAGTCGCACTGCACGCAGTCGCAGGCAATTCCTGGCTCTGGAAGGCCTGGGCCCACTCCGGGGCTTAGTAATGATTCTAATGCTGCAGCCAGCTGTTCTGCACCTGTCAGTCGGGCTGGAAAGGAACCTGGTTCGGGTTCCAGCGACGAAGAGGTAGGAATTTTACTTAATTTTTTCAAAATTTGAATTTTAACTTTCAATGAAAAATTATAAGTTAAATATTGAAGATACAAAAAAATGATAAGAAACCTTTTTTATAGAAAATTAAATTCCCTACAAAAAAGGTTTCATGAATTTTATCGTATCTTCAGCCCTAGAGCCAGAAATAAAAAAAAAACAAACTAAAATACACGTCTGGGGCCCATAACCTGTTAAAGTAAATTAAAATTTACTTTTAGGTCCAAGGTCTTTTGGGAGCCAACGTGATCTCTCAACCGGTCCAGTTCCGAAGTTCGCCACCAGTTGACGCTCACAAACCTGGACGGTCCCAGTCCCCACCGCCTAAACTTTTCCACGCTGCTAAAGCGCCACCTAGGCCCAGGTCCAGGCCCAGGCATCATCATCTCTATCACCACCATCACCATCATTATCAGCACCAACACCAGCATCATCATTATCAGCAGCAGTACAGTGTAGAAATGGACGTGGGTGAATTAAGTGCATGCAGTCCCAGAAAGAGACATAGACCGCCTCACAGGCAACCAAGGCCTTGTTTAGATTTTGAGAAAATGCAGCAGGTAAATTATTTTTTTGATAATTTGATGCGTAGATAGGAATTTTTTCAAGTTTCTGAAGGTTATGGGCCCAGGTGCTTATTTTAAAATTAGAAACTGGGCCCATACTCCTAAATAACAATCATAAATATTAAATTTTCATACAAACTATTAATTAAACTCTTGAAACAATTTTCCGTCGGATTTAATAATAATTACTGTATTTTCGGGGTAAAAAAAGTTTTATAAAAGCATTAACTCCGGACATTGGGAAATAGTTTTTCGACTGCCAGCACACATCAGTACATATATATATCTGCACATATGTGATCGGGTGAAAGGGTTATTATTACTAGCGCGCATGAACGCACACCGCGATGGGCCTTGGTGGTAAACCAAACGCGATTCTATTACACTTGACTGGGCGTGAAATTGCAAAGCTAGATACTACAGCTTACTCACACTAAACACATGATGCTAGACAGTTGACAGAGCTAGACACTGGACTATTTGTATTTATCTACTTCCATATATATATATATATTTGATTGAAATCGCACATATGTACCAGAGGAAAAAGTACGCCACGATTTTCTGACAATTTTTTTACTCACAAAAAAAATTGTCTCTTTTTATTTTCATTTTGTTGCGGGTTTTATTTGCAGAAAGTTACGCTTGAGTACCCGATTAAATTGTTTAAATTACTTAATTGTTTATTGGATTTATAAATTAAATGTTCAGTACTCACATTTGTCTCCTACTCCTCCAATTTTCCAAAATTCCCTCCAAAATTTCAGCTTTTCTCAAATTCTCTGAAAGAAAAAAAAATCTAATTAATTTTTATCATAACTCGGCTTCTAATTATTCTAAAAATAATTTTAAAGATTATTTTATCCTGAACAAAAAAGCATTCTTTGAAATTTTTGGTAAATTTATTAATTTTTGAGATACAAGAGCTTTTGAAGATTTTGAAAGCTGACAGAGAAAATTTAACTTTAATTGAATAGAATTTAAATTTAAATTTATGATAGCTCGGTAAAGTATCGTTAGAACGGTATAACAGTGGCATCCCGGAAAATACGTAGTAATTAGTCGAGTACGTGAAATCCGTAACACAAAAGCATTCCTTTTAATTAATATTTGTTGGATATTTTTAGATAAGATTTATTAACGCACTTTCCAAAAAGTATTTTTATTATTTCTCGGCTTCTAATTATTCTAAAAAAAATTTCAAGGGCTTTTTTAAAAGCTTTATTTGTCCTGAACAACAAAGTGTTCTTTGAAATTTTTGATAACTTCGATAGTTTTTGAGATATCGGAGCCGAAAGTCAAAAAATCAAAAAATCAGAAATCGGAAATAAAGTTTAACAATATTTTCGATAATTGTAATTGTTAATTATTTAAGTTACTCTCAATAAAAGGTCTTGAAATAAGAAAAAGAAGTTGGTAATAGAAGCGATGTTACCCTTGACTAATTAGCCTCTGCCAATTAGCGTTTAATGAGACCCTTAGAAAGGAAATCTCGGAGCAGTGAAGGCGAAACGAACCACCTATTACATCCGTCGACAACTTCTTCAACCCCTAGACCCTTACAACCTCATAGTTGTCCTCACATTTATGAACCTCCTATCTATAACTCTATTCTCAAGTCCCTTATTCACGCCCTTACCTCTTATCGATAGCTCCCTCTATTCGCCCCTAACTTTATCCTTCACTTCACCATTTATGTATTTTTCAACTTTTTCTCCTTACTGGCTCCGTTGACTATCGAGATCACGACCCTCTTGACTTTCTTTCGCTTTGCTAACCACCGAGTATCAATTAATTTATTATTTATTATTATTATTAAAAAAATAAATCAGAAATTCGCTTATTACTTCAAATTTTGAGTTTTTAACTTTTAATTCAAAATTCTGGCCGAAATATTAAAGTTAAAAAAAAATGATAAGAAACCTTTTTTTATAGAAAATTGAATTCCTTACAAAAAAGGTCATGTCAATTTTATCGTATCTTTAACCCTCGAGCGAGAATTCTAAAAAAACTAAAACACGTCTGGGGCCCATAACCTGTTAAAGTAAAAATTTTAATTTATCTTCATAATAATGAATATTATTATTTGTGACTTCGATGATAAAAATCTAAAAAGTATCTTTAAAAATAATTCCACATAAATTTTTTATTTTATTTATCTTAGTAGCAAGCCAAACTTAAAATAAAAAACCACCCCAAGAAACATTTTCATCGTAATGCAAGTGTCTACAGATAAGTGAGAAACTGGAATGAGAGCTAAAATGTGAGCGAGTAAACGAGACGGTGTGTATAAAAATGACGAGTGGAGGAAAAAAAAAAAATAAAATAAAATATTATGTTGAGATGAGAAAAGAGAAAAGATGTTGCAAGTACATTTTCTCTACCGCAATTTCATCTCCCTTTGTATACATGTAGAAATTTCCTTTGTTCGTTCATTCGAAAACTTTCCAAAGTGTCGTCTTTTACTCTACCTGGCACCTTGTTTCTCCTTTTTTTTTTTTTTATTTTATTATATATTATATATTTTTTTTTTTTATTTTATTTCATTTTGCGGCTCCTCTGCAACAGAAAATGTTTCCTCCGCCCTCATGTTTTTATTTATTTATTCATTATATCACCTTAATTATTTTTTCGCGTGTTAACCGCAGATGATCTTTTTTTCACCTGCAGCACAGGTGACACTTTTTAACGGTGCAATAACGTGAGTAATAAACTACGGGTGTAATTGATTAATCAAAGTCATTATTTATGTCCAAAAAAATTTTTTTAGTTTGATAATTTTAAATAAAAATTTTTATTAAAAAAATTTATTTTTAATTTTAGTATTTTTTTACATACATGACCATATGTGATCATATATGACCATATGTGAAGATAAATGACAGATATCTGATCATATGTGGTCATAAAAATCATATTTGATCATACATAATATATGTGATCATATTTAGAGTCCATGTGACCATATAAAATCAAATGTGACCAGATAAAAACAAAAAAATTCAAAATTCAAAAATAAAAACTAAAAATTTATACCCCAATAAAATATCGCACGAGACAAAGAGTTGAGTGTGAGCGAAAGCACAACGTGTGTAGAGTACAACTCATAGTACGCTATCGTAGTACCGTAGTACCCCCACCCAAAGCTCTACACCATGTAATATCTTCCCCTGAATGGCTCCCTCTCCTTCTCTGCCCCACTTACGAGCTTTAATGCCCCACCCCACCCGCACTACCTGAAACTGAGAAGCTCAATTTACGCGAAATCCTTCTAATTTTCACTCCCGCGACATTTTCTACCCCAACAATTTTCTCCCACTTTAGCCCCTCCAGAGCATTAAACACGCCCCCCCCCCAAATCCCCACTTTAGGCCTAAACACGCCCACTGATCGTCGCAAGCTCTTCAGGCCACGCCCGGGCGGCCATCTTGCGTTATATAAATAGTTGTAACGGTTCCGTACGTGTTAGACGCGTGTGTGCAGATGCGCTTGGACGTGTGGGTGCGTTACTCGTCTACTTAAGCTTTGAGAGTAGACAGTGGTTCAAATAGATACCGGGCCAGACGGCGTACTATGGAACAGACGCCATTGGCGTCATCGTAGTCGCGTATTATATATATATATATATATATATATATATATATATATATATATATACCGGCGACTCCTTGTCAGATCCTTTGACACTCGTACCAGGACTTTGTATAGATATATGTAATATGCTTGTACTACTCCTTGGGGAAAGAGGAGGGGAAGAGCAGAAGAATATGCTACGCGAGTAACTCGATCCTGTATATTAACTGGAGTACTTTCTCTACTACGACGAGATGTAGGTTACGGTATTGATTTTTCTAAAGCTTTTGGATGATAAATTTTCAAAAATATTATTTTTATACGAAATAATAATATTTTTAAAAAATTAATCATTAGGTACGAGAGAAAAACATTAAAGACTTAATTTTCAAATTTTTTTTACTTCAACAGGTTATGGGCCCATACCTGTGTTTTAGTTTTTTTAGAATTCTAGCTCAAGGGTTAGAGATACGATAAAATTGACTAGTATTTTTTTGTAGGGAATTTAATTCTCTATAAAAAAGGCTTAATATGATATTTTAATAT